>NC_056746.1:859780992-859783492 GCF_019279795.1 Protopterus annectens | reverse complement strand
AATACTCTATGGACTGATTACCTAATTGTTCTCTGTCCCTTCACTTGATCATTAAATTATACAGATTAAACCAGTTACTTCCTATCCCTAGCTCTTTCATCTCTACATTCAGCAACTCAAACAAGACTGTTTTCATTTTGTGCTTCCATGGTAATAGCGGACTACTGGGTATAAACTAATTGTTTTCTGCAATAAATGGCCTCTCAGGTCAGGTAAACCCTGCTATGCCCAGTTTTGCTTTGCTCCCCTCCCCTATCCTACCTCAACCCCAATTGTAATATGACAGTAAATATAACAGTCAACTGTTTACCAACATCTGTAACTGACAAATTTTATTGCACTAATAATATATACTAATAAACAGCAAAGAAACGAAACCGTCAAAACACATGTCATCAGGCTTTTTACCATGTAGCATTATAGTTCTCTTTGTCAGAGTCGGAATGCGATGGTTCACTGTCCCAATTAATGTCCAAACAGACTCTTTTTTTATTTTATTTTATTTTTTTTTTGGTGCAGGTGTCACAGCCGACAATTCCTTAGTATCATTGGCAGGACCTTTCACTAAGAACAGCTTTCCTGGGCGATACTGTATTAACCGTTTGTGTACATTCAATATTTTCATATCATGTACGCAAGAGCAAATTAAATATGCAGACCAGGTTGTCACTCAATTTGCTACACGCCCACTTCTGCGTGAAACGAACTGGTGAGGCCCTCAACTACAATATCGCCCACTTTTGCATAAATATTACACCATATCAAATCTTTTTTCTTTCCCATGTACATATTTACTTTTCATACTTTTCAAAACTGTCTAGGTTGTGTTGTTTACATTTTTATACTTCTTGAGATGCTTCTTTTCCAAACAGATCAAAGTTTCTTGATCTATATACTGTTTTTCAAAAATCTGTTGTATTAATGAACTCAAATTTTTATTTTAAGTTTCTGACAGTTTTTCTTGTGGAAGTATTTTTCCTTCCTCTAACCTATCTCTTAATCTTTTTGTATATCTTGTGTCTGAAATTTCTGTTTTTTTTGCATAATAGTAACAATACATAATTTCTTTCTTATCCTCAATTAGTCCACTCTATCGTCTTGATGGCTCTTCTTTGGCCTATCAGTTTTTGTGACTTCTGTGGACTGCTACGCATTTCTTCTACAACAGGGGCAATCCTCCCCATGGCTTGGCCTGGCCCCATTGTAGGAATGTTTCCGTATTTTAAGGATTTTACAGTCATTTTTTTCCACTCCTGGCACCAGTGCGCCTACCAGGATTGGGCACTTTTTTATCCTGGGCCTTGTGCACCCAGCTGTCTTTTTTAACTTTTGACCTACTTCTGTCCATGATATATGCTATATAAATACAATCTATACATCAGTGTCACCTTGGTGAGACTTTGTGAAAAACAGGGTCTGCCTTGTGAAAGTACTCACCAAGACTTGAAGATAAATTCAATTTCAGCACTACTCCTCTCCTTTGCTTGCTGACTTTTCATCTCTCCATTTGGACCCCCGAGGTTTCAGTCTGTTTGGGTCTGGTAATGTCACCATAAATATATGTAGTCCCTCAGCTGTAGATGGACCTGTACATATAGTCTGTTTCAGTTTCATGGAAACCCATAATTAAGTCAAAGTGGGGGATATGTAATCATGCCATGCACTTGTTTTATATATTATTTGATGAGCATTAAGCAGTTTTACTGTTTCCCTATCTTACTGATGCAGCACTTTTCTGGCAAGTCAATCACACAAAAGCTGTAGGTTAAAACAGGAAGAGCAAGTTGATTTACAGCTTGAGCTTAATGGATGTTGAGGCAGTTTTCAGCATTAGTTTTAGCTTTCTAACATTTTGCTTACTAAGTTTTGTTTCTTTTTTCTTTATTTTTTAATGAATATATGAGAACAAGGTTTAGTGAGAACTTGTAATAGTTTAGAAGATGAATATTGAAAAATGCTATGACTTTCAGAAAGTACAAAACAGAATATAGAAACGTAATACTGACAATTGCAGCAACAAGTTAAAAACAAAAAACAGGAGAAGATAAGCAGGCAAGACTGGCCTGTGGAAAGCTAGTTGCTGAATCATCCAGTCAGAGATAACAGTAATGCATAGGCTATATAGCCTAGCCTAGACTAGCCTTAATGACAAATAATTGCATTGTACATACAGTGCTCCTGTTGCAATATTTAGTGAGAATGACTGACTTTCTGGAAGGTACTCTTACTTATTAAAGGTAGAGGTAGTGTATTCTACATTTCTAGATCCCAGAAACAAAATGCTTTGGTGAGGCAAGCCACTCAGTGTACATACAGTATACTTACCCCTCATACATCTCAACCTCTTAACAAAAGAAATATGGACAAAGCATAAATTAATAGGCAAAGACCCTAAAATTTGACAGATTTTAAATACTGCTCTTACAAATGTTAACAGTTGCTAGAACAACAAGATTTGTGTTACCATACATTTTCTAAAGAATATGAAGTCTGAAAGTCA
>NC_056746.1:859603492-859770992 GCF_019279795.1 Protopterus annectens | reverse complement strand
TTAAACCTCTAAATCTCTCTACATCCTCACACAATAAATCATACTCTAAACTTTTCTTCACTACCCTTCCTTTCTTTAATTCCCTTACTCCCACAATCATTTCTACACTATATATAGAAGGACTCCCCCAAACCTCCATATCCACATTACTTTTCCTCATCACCTCTATCACACCACTTTCACCCCCATTTTCCTAAGCAATACTTCCTCCTTTTCTTTGTATTACCTCACTTAATCAAGCTTCTTTTCCACTTAGTCATAATTCTCATATTACTACTACTACCACACCTAACATCCTATCATGTACAACTCCACAAAGTCTCACTACCGCTCCCAGGCAGCTTTTCACAGGCTCAAACCACTACCCACTCTAGCTTCAGTATATCTCCAGACTTATTTCTCTCATTGTTTATTCACATATTCAAAAACAGCCATCCAGCAACAAATCCCATGCTCCTAAAACTAGGATTTAGGATTAAATCCAAATATAAATGGCCACACTCCATCCTAGACTCACTCATGACTATCAAACTACATGGGGTGTCTACCACAACCTCTGTACTCCTCATAAAACGACCAACCTCCACAGTTTCTAGCTCATATTCTTGCTTCTATTCACCCACTAAATCTTCCAGCCTACACCCTTTTAGTCCAACAGTATTTGGTGAAAAGAAGACCAGAAAATCTGAAGTAATGGTTCAGAAACCAACTTTATTGAACAACCATGTGCTAAGTTCTTTCTTCCTAAAATAATGGACTTCATCAGAGCATGAGTACAACCCTCCTGCACATTGACATATATACAAAACGTTATCCAATCAAAACCTCTCAAAAAATCACATGATAAAAAGATCTCATAAATATTCATATATATTTATAAAATATTATAATAGTGAGTGATATGAAACTTTCGTTACATAATAACTGATCATAACTGTTTTCCAAATACAAGAACCCATTATTAAAAATATCGTATAAAATATCACAATACAAATATTAATACCTTACATATGTTTAAATATAAAAAACCAAAAAAGCAGGAAACAAACAAGCGAACAAATCTCCAGTCCACCAAGAACACAAGCCCAAAAGTTCCTTAACGCGTTTTTATTAATTTTGCACAAGTAAAAAGCAGCGTTTTCGCCACAGACACAGTGTGGCTTCTTCAGAGGAATTTTTTAAAAGAATACAAAAAGTACCTCCCTTTTTATAGGAGTTACTAATTACTTAATTAGTAAGCTTAATTGAAGAAGCTTAGTTAAAAAGACAGACACAAAAAACCTCGCCTGCTGTTACATTTACCCTTAAAAAATTGCATTCGAAGTACAATAAACAATTATTTTGCACATCAGAAGCATATGTTATGCACTCAAAACGAAATAAAACATATAAGTAATCTAAAACAAGAAATATATGTAATAACAATGTATCAAAAAGTGTGTGTAATATAACAAATAAAAAATGTAAAAATGTTTCTAAAGGGACAACCCAATTCACTCTAGCTAACTTCAGGCAATAAGGAAACCCTTTTGTAATACAATAAAAGAAGTCAAATAACTAAAAATTAGCAATTGCAGCAATACTAACTGCACAAACTTACTCTACCTAGAATGCAATCTTATAATGTATCTGACTAAATAGTTCATATACATTGAGAATACTTAAAAATGGAGAATATAAATACTGACTATACACAAAATGATTTATATTAAAGGCTTTTTTGTGTGAAAACAAGTGCAGTACTAGCAATACTAGAAAGTGACAAGCCAAATGGGTGAGTATTCATTAAGAGACATTTTCGATTTACTGAATGTCATCTCAGGTATGCTTTATACTTTAACACGGGGGCTATATTACAACTTTCATTTAGCCCCGGTGTATTGCAAGAGTCTAGTTTTAGCTGCCACAACAATTCACGTATTTCAAGTAAAATGGAAGTAGGACCAACCCTAATAGAGGGAGCCACATGGTCAATGCCCATAAACGAAAATGCATGGCCCGGGTTATTAAATACATGCTTAGCCAGTGCGTTTTCACATTTGTTATTTTTGATTGCATAATGGTGCTGGTATATGCGCTCCTTAAACTTTCTATCCGTCTTACCGACGTAGAAAGCAGGACAGCATGTGCAAAAGGCCAGGTAGATTATAGATTTCGTGTCACAACAGATCCTACACTTAATAAAATATTTCCTATCTGAAACCTCAAATGAGGTACCTGACTTTATGAGGTTGCACCAATTGCACATACCACAAGGGAATGACCCCTTAATCCTATTAAAGGAGTCACCTAAAGAAACGCATTGTAATAAATCCTTCATATTCCTCCCTCTCCTAAAAGCAACACGGGGTTTTACCCCTAGTTTGTCAGACAACAACGCGTGTGTAGAAATAAAATACCAGTTCTTCATTAAAATGCCCAAAATAGCATCAGAATTTATGTTGTATGTCATGACAAAACTACACCCAAATTCCTGTGGTGTATTTTCAGAAACAAAACTTGTGGCACAAAAAAGTGACATAGGTGGAATGTCACTAACTGTATGCTCAGGGACTACTTCAACTGTGGGTAATACTGGAAGAAGGGGTTCATATAAACCTTCCCTTCTCTTAGTGGACACCTCATTAATGAGATCATCAACCAACCCCGATGGATACCCACGATGTAAAAAATAAACCTTCAAGCTAGTCACTTCGGACTGGAAATCACACAACTCACTGCACATTCTTGCTGCCCTCACTAGTTGGCCTTTAACGATGGCTCTTTTTTGTTTTAATGGGTGGGAACTAGTGAAATGAAGGAAAGAATTCACATAAGTAGCCTTCCTAAAAGTAACCGCTTTAAGCTTGTCAGATGTTGGGAGCCTTGACAAGCTAACATCAAGATAGTCAATTGAGTCAGTTTCAAATCGGTAAGTGAATTTTAAAAAAGTTGTTGTTGAGTTCAAATACTCAACAAAGGAGTAAGCGCTTGATGAGTCACCCTTAAATAAAATAAACACATCGTCTAAGAAACGTGTATAAAATGAGATCTTGTCGTTCCAATCTTTGTTATTAAGTAAGAAGTGCCTTTCCCAATAGGCCATAAATAAATTGGCCAAAGCTGCACCACAGGGTGAGCCCATAGCTACACCCTGTTTCTGAACGAAGACTTCATTATCAAACACAAAAAAGTTTGAAGACAAGATGATGTCCAATAGCTCAGTGACATTATTAATGTCGTTCTTAGGGGCGCCCAACTCAAGTAGAAGGAGTTCAACTCATTCGATCCCTTCCTGGTGTGGGATAGATGTATATAGATCGACTACGTCGATGGTAAGAAAGTTAGTAGTCTCTTCTATTGTGACCCCCTTCAAGTTGGATAAAAAAGACCAGGAATCTTTGCAAATGCTTGGGATGAGTTTTACATACTTAGAAAGCAAAAAGTCAATGTACTTGGAGCAAGGGTATGAAACAGATGACCTACCATCTATTAATGCTCTCATTGGAGGGTTGGCCAAATTTTGTGGACTTTGGGTATACCAAACATGACAGGTGTTTTAGGATTCAAAATATCAATGTATTTAAAAGTATCCATGTCAATTCTACCACTTATGAACAGGTCCCTGAAATAACCCCTAATTCTACTTGAACAAGTGTTCATTTCATTCAAGGAAGAGGCTTCATAAGCCGGGAATCAAGGACTTTGTACATTCTTTCCACATAGTCAGCTTGTTCAAAATGGCTAACCCACCCCCTTTGTCAGGTTTTATAATCCTGACTGCAGAAGACCGTAATTTGTTTAAAGCTAACAATTGTTCTTTCGAGATGTTAAAAGTATTAGACTTAAAACTATGAGACTTATCCATGTGCCTAATGTCTAACTCACAAGCACATTCAAACATTTTTAAGGCTACATGTAAAGGTGGATTGAATACACTAGGCAGTTTTAATTTCAAATTGACGCCGGCTGTGTTATCATTAAATAAAAGTTTTAAATTCAGTTTCCTGACATAACATTTTAAGTCTAATAACACCCTAGCAACATCACATTTGCTAGATGGAACAAAAGTGTTGCCCAATGCTAGAAGCTCAACAAGCTCTGGTTCTAATAAAAGGGCAGAAAAATTATAGATCTTAAAGTCACCATTTGCATTAGACAAAATAATTGGTAAACCATTAGTAACAGCCCTTTCAGGTGGATTCAATGCTTCCAGTTCCTGTTCACCCTCTGACGGGATTTGTTGTTGCTGTACCCTAAAAAAGAAGAGTTATTAGGGTTTGAATTTCTAGAAGAAGCCTGATTATTACTAGCAGTAGGTGCAACAGTATTTGCATCCTTATTATTTTCATGTCTCTCCTTGTTTCTATTACTTCGCCTTAAAGGCCGTTGGCCTTCGGTATTAGAACTGTCAAGATTGTTATTAGGGGGGCATTCCATTTCATCCCCATCTGAGTATGTGACCAAATCATCCACATTTACAGTCTGTTTATTACTACTTAACTTAGGGAAGGCCTTCTCATTTGAGTAAGCCAACCTGTCTCTATGTAGTTTTTTTGATTTATTAGTTTTAATTTTAACCAAATAGGTATCAATGCTTGAAAAAATGCGTGCATAATCAAAAGTGAATTTAGAAAAAGCAACATGAGACTTGATTTCTTCATCTAAAGCACATACTTCTTTCGTTAAGTTGTCTATACACAAAGAATAGTGTTTAACTAATAACTCAACTAATTGCAAGCCTTGTTTCTGAAAGAGACACTTCAAATCTAACAGAAATTCAACACTATCGATAATACTAGATGGTGTAAAAGCACTCCTAAGCCCCTTCGGGAACAGCCCTTCATTCAAGCATTGTTTAAAATAAGCTACTTCGAGCTGCAATTTGTGTAGTTTAAAAGTTTTTACATCAAGCAATTTTAGCTTGTCAGTCACTGAAGCAGATTCCTTTATGAGCACAGAGCTGTCCGGCACCGGCGGAGCGTCTGAAAAAGGTTTTGGAAAACAAAAAATGTCACCTGTATTCCTGATCCAGTCTGAAATGGACGCGGCGCCCATAAGCGCTTCCTGACAGCCAGTGTTCGAATTATTAGTATCCACCAAACCATTAGACGATCCTGTCACTAAAAGTCTATCAGAACAAGCGGTACTCCTTAATGGTTGAGCTGGAGGGATAGAGCTCACAGAGTCACTGAATGCACGCAGTGCATCAGATGATGAACCATTATTTCCCGATGTAACAGGAACCTGAGTCTGGCGGTTCCTTTCAAAAGAGTCCAAGCGTGCATTAACACGGTCAATTTTTTCCGTAAGGGACAACAGCAGTTTAGATAGATCCAAATTGTCAGTGTTAGCTGAACCAAACAAGTTAGGGCTAGAGGGGCTCTCGGTAGGTACCAAAGCCATATGGAACAAACGAAAAACCAAAAAAGCAGGAAACAAACAAGCGAACAAAGCTCCAGTCCACCAAGAACACAAGCCCAAAAGTTCCTTAACGCGTTTTTATTAATTTTGCACAAGTAAAAAGCAGCGTTTTCGCCACAAACACAGTGTGGCTTCTTCAGAGGAATTTTTTAAAAGAATACAAAAAGTACCTCCCTTTTTATAGGAGTTACTAATTACTTAATTAGTAAGCTTAATTGAAGAAGCTTAGTTAAAAAGACAGACACAAAAAACCTCGCCTGCTGTTACATTTACCCTTAAAAAATTGCATTCAAAGTGCAATAAACAATTATTTTGCACATCAGAAGCATATGTTATGCACTCAAAATGAAATAAAACATATAAGTAATCTAAAACAAGAAATATATGTAATAATGTATCAAAATGTGTGTGTAATATAACAAATAAAAAATGTAAAAATGTTTCTAAAGGGACAACCCAATTCACTCTAGCTAACTTCAGGCAATAAGGAAACCCTTTTGTAATACAATAAAAGAAGTCAAATAACTAAAAATTAGCAATTGCAGCAATACTAACTGCACAAACTTACTCTACCTAGAATGCAATCTTATAATGTATCTGACTAAATAGTTCATATACATTGAGAATACTTAAAAATGGAGAATATAAATACTGACTATACACAAAATGATTTATATTAAAGGCTTTTTTGTGTGAAAACAAGTGCAGTACTAGCAATACTAGAAAGTGACAAGCCAAATGGGTGAGAATTAATGAGGATCAACTTTAAAAATGTTCAGTTTTTATTAATAATCCAATACAGTAGAATATTTTGTATCATTTTATATTCTGTATTTTATGAGTACATACTGTTGTCCATCACCACAGTCCATCCAGCCTTATTTGGTTTCCTAATTCTTACAGATTTGTTAGAATATAAAATCATCAATAGTTCCCACTCTTATTTGTCAATTTTTTTGTGATAACTTTCATACCTTTTCTGAAACAAACAAACAAAAAATGTGTGTGTGTGTGTGTGTGTGTGTGTGTGTGTGTGTGTGTGTGTGTGTGTGTACATATTCATAGACTTTTTCAAATGCCTAAATAATGGGGTTTAAAGGTGGGTTCTAAAAACTCGGTACCCTACAATCACTAGTACAAATAGAAGTTGAGTTGTTTTGGTTCTTAAAAATATATGCAAAATTTAATTTCCTAACAAAAAAGTTTTAACTCAATTAAAACTTGAACCAAGTCCACCTAGGTTTGAGGATCAAAGTAAAACCTTTTTGAAAACGGTTAAAATGTTACTTTTTAATACAAATGTAAATAGCATTAGAAATAAAATAGTAGACTTCTATGCCTGGATAGCACACTACTCAGCAGATGTAATGGAAGCTACTGAAACATGACTAAAGCAACACATAAAATTGTACTTCCAAGGTAAAATATTCCAATACTAGCTAGAATCAAAGAAAAAGGCAGTGGAGTTGCTATACTTTACAACAGTTTATCCTTCAACCCCAGAAATAATGAACATTGAAATCCTCACATCCCTTTTAAAACAAAGAAAAAAAAACAGTGAGTTCACAGAAATAAATTTTACCAATTTAATAAAGTAACATACAATACAATTACGCACTTTCATCCTTCAACATAAAAGATGCATTGAACTTCATCAGAATCATATAATTGTGTTAGCCTAACATTCTTAAATATCCAAAAAGCAATCGTACAATAAAAATCGCACAAATAACATTACAACAAACATGACTTCCACCATATAACAACCTTGCCAATATAAA
Source organism: Protopterus annectens (assembly GCF_019279795.1). Classification (NCBI taxonomy): domain Eukaryota; kingdom Metazoa; phylum Chordata; order Ceratodontiformes; family Protopteridae; genus Protopterus; species Protopterus annectens. Next base: position 859,763,808 of record NC_056746.1, on the reverse strand, counting down.
AAGATTTTTAATATAGCAATTGTAGAATTGTGTGTGTGTGTGTGTGTGTGTGTGTGTTGTACCTTTAAGAAGCATTTTCAAGGACAGCACATGCATATAAATAGCTAGCATGTGCTAGCTTCAGTGCCCTTTTGAGAGTGCAGCCAGACTGAGCATGTATGAGAGTAATAGGTAGTTTACTTATAAGATTACCTAAGTTAAAGTTATTAAGCCTCAATCCTGATGTGTTTGTACATAATAAAGCTGCTTGAACAGAACCCATGAATGCTCGTCTATTTTATCCTGACTGGAAGAGTGACAGCAATCTTAGACAGTTAGTGCTTTTTTTTATAAAACACATTTTTAACTGAAATATAATCATTAAGCCCAGCTGGATATTTCGCATTCAATTTTAACTGACAAAATATTTCTCTACGAAATAAATTATTCTCCCACCAACCTCCACTGGGCTTCTTAGTGATCTTCTCTAAAACAAAATCTTATAACCCCTAAACTCTTTGCATTGTGTGCTGTGTATAAATAATGCGTTATTAGTATCCTTACCAGTAATGCTATAAAGATGTTCATATATTCTTTCTTTCAATGCTGTTTTTGTTTTTCCAACATAAAAAGCCACACACGATGCACTTATACTTAGGTAAAGAATTCCAGTAGAATGTCAGTTGAAATGACCCTTGCTCACAAATATCCCTCCAAAATTACAAAAGTACCTTCCAAGATACAACTACATTTTGAACAACTACCACACTTGAACATTCCACACCTAGTGGTTTGATTAGAAAATGCACCATGCTGTTCAACATACTTTTTAATATTTCTCCCATTTTTATAAACAAAACATGGAGAAACCCCTAAGCTATCTTGCAAATCATTATTAAATATTTTCCAGTTATCTTTAATAATCACTTTCATTAAGTGACTTCATTTGAAAATGGTAATGCAAAATCCATAATGTGTTTAGGACCCCCCCCCCAATTTTTCTTAATCTACCAGTCACATTTCAAAATAGTGAAAAATTGTAGGAACCACCCAGCTGGTGGACTTAAGTCACATGGTAAGGTGATTTTATATATTAGGAGCATTGGTAACTCTTTTATTTAGTTCTGATGAAGTCCGATTATTTATAAGGACAAGCTCGCTTAATCAGTTTTATAAAATAAAATAAAATAAAATAAAATACAAAAATTCTAACTCTACTAAACTTGTTTAGTGGCTGGTTCCTGCATTTCTTCACTGTGGAATTAAAGTCAGGATTTGTTTTGGTTATTAGTTGTTACTCTGCCTTGCTGCATTTGTGGTTTAACATTTCAAAATAGGACTAAATATTCCATTTCTTTCACTCAGAATATCCTTTAAGATGTTCTCAATCAGTACCTTAGGATAGTCTCTTGCCATTAACAAAATTGTCTACATCGCATAAAAATATGTCATCCTCAGAGAAGATATGTGAAAATGTAACCAACTGGCCTTTAATTATATCAGTTTCCTGCCACTTAGAATGCCAACTTGTATATTGCTTGTTTATTACTTGTAACTATTTGAAAACTTGAGTTTCCTACAGATTTTTGAAATAAATTTTGATCTTTCCTCATTCATATATAATCAAGATAATTATTACTTGTCTGTGACATATGATACATACATTTAAAAATAATACAGACATTTGTCCTAAATATGTAAAAAAGATGTTAGTTCATTAATTGACACCTCCCAGATAAAAAAATAATTTTTTTAAATATCAGTAATAACATTTCAAATGTTTACAAAATGTTGACTTAAAATGAATTCCTTTTCATAGTAACAAAAAGATAAATGTACAAAAATAGGGGCACATCATTTCAAAATTGTTACCCCTTTTACTTAATGAAACACTTCTCCTTCAAACAAAAAGAAATTGTTTTTCAGAACCAATTCCATTAATAGCATAATATAATTAATGCCCTTTGCACTGAAATTATTGAAACCATTCTAGTCCTATGGTATGGAGAATAAAAAAAAAAAACACATTAACTGTAACCAGCCACAGAAACTTTTCTAAAATGCCTTTAAGCTTGAAATCAATATACTCTGTAAGTGGCTCTGTCTTAGATCCCATAACATCAATACTTGTACATAACTGCAGATTGTTCATATCCTTGTGAACTTTAGGGATACCAATATTGTTGTCCCAACTGGATGCTTCTCAAATAAATAGTCAAATATACTTTTAGTAATATCATTATCAAGAGTTGGTCATTCAAGGCAATATCAATTTTCTTAAATGCACCATTCATTTTATTATATGAAGAAATTTCATAAAAAACTATTATGACATAAAAATGCATTATAGTAATATAACCAATGGTGTCCATGAATGTTACTCCACTGCCCTTATCCAGTTTCTTTATACAAAACATGTTATCAATTGATAATCCAAGTAATACATTTCTTTCCTCTTTAGTTATATTGTAAAAGGGAATGAAACACTTATTCCTAGCCAAATGTCACATATCACTTCAAAATTCAACAGGATATTATGCAGAGGTGGATTAATTGAAGAACATCTGGTTAAACCAATATTTGAATGTTCTATATTATCACCCATTAACAATGTAAAATAAATTTTCCTGACAAATAACTTCAGTTTAATTACAGAATCAACAATGTTTACTTTGCAAGATGGAATCAAAGGAAAGCATTTAAAAAAGGTAATAAAATTAATTCAAAATCAATTGACTATAATTAAATATAAAAACATCAGTTAACTTAATAACAACCTCATTATATTCAACAATGACAACTTCATTCAAAGTGAAAACATTAATTTATCAAATATTAGGGGAAACCAAATTATCCTCCTCTGTACTGTCAAGCATGAATTCAGTTACTATCATGCATTTCCATGTCACTGGAAGTTTCTCACATTTTGAGAGGTATTTATACCTTTCCATACTTTCCTCACCCCAATGAGTGTACTGCCATTTTTTTCCCTGTATATTGCTCCTATCTGTTTTCTGTCCATTGGGATCTCCATAGAGGTGGCCATGCCTGAAAAAACTTCATTTCAAACATCATTTTCAGCCACCATTGAACTGGGTTGTTCCTACTATGCATGTGTTTATTAAACTTTGTTTTAGCTGAAAGTTGGTAAATATCTGCCTTACCATAGTAATTCATATCTCTAATCTTTTATCTCTTTTCCACAACAAATTTTTTGCAGTATTTATTTAGTTTTAAAAATGCCTCATTATGCTCACTCTTACATATGTCAAATAGTGCATCATTTGCGATGTCAGCATCACGTTGTTTAATGTCGTTCTCCAAATTATCCATTTCTTGTTCATTTTCATCAGAATCTCAATTAATTCCAAGTCCACTTGATCAAAAAACAAGACCAAGTCCTTATAGACTTCAGATTCTTCCATTACCCCACTAGAGAAATGGTAAAAATGGAAGCCTCCCAGAACTCTTTTATTGCCAATACTGTGGCATCATCTGCTGTCCTGCAAAGACACTTCACTTTCCAGCATAACTTCAACTTATAAAAAAAAATCCTTCCAACAAGATATTCTGGTAACAACAAAAATTAAAAAAAAAAAAGAACATTAAATAAATCAATAAATAAATAACCAGGAAGACTCCACAGAAATGGAATTAACCAATTTAATGAAATAACAGACAATAAAGTGCGTTCATCCTTCAACATATTAGCTGCATTCAACTGGCAGACCATAATCAATGACACTTCTAATGATGCAATCAACTTATATGGCCTTATCCAGCTTATTACAGTCCTGTCGAGGAACAGTAAGCATTCTAACAAGAAAGACACCTTAGTTTGAGTCCTCACTAATAAATCTAAACAAAATTATTTCCTCTGGTGCTCCCTCCAACATCCTTCATAACCACTTCCCTACCTTTGCTGTAAGGGACCACCACAATACCAATAAACTCCACCACTACAACTACAGTCTCAATCTGTCCTCCTTCCAAATAGATGCCTTCACTGCTATCTATCTGTTCAACACTACTTTCTTCACTACTCTAAATGTACATCCCCAATAAAAAACAAATGAATCAAGGCAAATCTAGTATCCTTTCTCTCCAGAGATATCAAAAACTTATGAACCAGGAAGACAAAGCATGGGAGACCCAGAGAAAAAATAAGGCAGAGTCTAACATATAAAAATATAAATAAGTCAGACATAGCATCAAGAAAATGATTACATTTGACAAGAAATCATACTACACAAATTTCCAAACTTTAGATCAAAAGAAACTAAAGCAAACTACTAAATCATGGTGAAGTCATTCATCTTAGCTCCTCTGCTGTCCCTCAATCAAATGACTTTGATTCCCAATTCAATATACCATTCATCAGTTCTGTAACTTATCCCCTAACTTTCTCGAATGTCACTACCCCACAGCCTTCATGTAAACCAACTCTTTACCACAAAACCTTCTCTATCCTCCCCTCCACACACACCACAAAAAAAAAAAAAAACTAAAACCGAACCTAAAAATGTTGTCCCAGATAACCTATCAGAAAAATATATTAAAATGTTAGCAGATACTCTGGCCTATCCAGATTTCACTTTAATTGATAAATCCATTAAAGAAAAATGAATTTCAAGCCTATGGAAATAATCTTACACCTTACTTTTACGCAAGGATTGCAATTACCAGCTATAAATAAATAGTCATTCTATCTCTACTTTCAATAAGTCCATGAGAAATGTATCCAAACACAGCTCTCCTTCATTTGAGCCAATAATCTGCTGTTTCTAGCACAGCATGGCTTCTGTCTTAACCACAGTATTACTAAGACCTTCCCTAACTTCATAACCACTATAAATAAAAATGGAAATGAGGGAAAATCTATTCTTCACATTCTTCCATGACTTATCAAAGGCTTTTGACACAATTTCACACACAAAACCGATACAAAAAGTCATCTCAAGGCTTAGATACACCCACACTCACTTGGCTCACAGCTACATGGGCTGAAGACAACAGGCTGCTAAATGAAAAAATAACCCCTTTCCTTCTCATAACAGTGGGAGCCCCCAGGGCACTAGTCTAGGCTCTCTAATATTTACCATATTTGTGAATGAACTCAACTCAGTAAGCAAACATGCAAAATTCCTCCACTATTCTGAGGACTCCAGTCTGATCTGTGCTGCTAAAAACTGTGTGCACTGCAATAGCTAACCCATGATTACTTTACCTTTGTTGAAACACGTTTGATCCCCAACAAGTTGTAATACCAAAAAAAAAAAAAGAAAATACAAGCTCATTTTATTCACCCAGAAACAACTCTCTACCCAGAAATTCCACTTTACTCTAACCTCTGCAGACAACATAAAAACTGAATTAGTAGCCCACACTAAGCAGCTAGGGGTAATAATTGATGACAACTTGAAATCTGACTATCATGTAAAAGATGTAATAAAAAAAATCATCACAAATTTGCCACCCTCTACAGTATCAACCCTCACCCAAATGTTAGGAAATACATTGCTTCATCTTTCCTCCTTCCAACTGTCTTCTATGTAGCCCCTATTTTCAATAATCTTCAGGAAACCCAGATCCCACCTTGTGCAATGCTACAAATAAACTACTCAAATTTGCTGCTAATTTAACATATACATCTCACCCCTGTGTAGCACTAAAGCAGCTAAACTAGCTGAAACCGCCTTAGTATACATAAACCACTAACTGCCTTAATCTCTGACTCAATCTCAGCTGCTTTACATATATAACCTTATTCACAAACTGAAAAATGTCCTGCCCTAAATCATACTCTTCAACACTACTCACCTAACAGCCCCATTCACTCAGTAAGTAAAAAACTGCCCCAATAACTAAATCAAACTACTCCAGTGATGACTTCTTATTCCACCTTTATTTCAAAAACCTGGAACTCCATCCCCATTATTCGTAAGTATAAATCAAGGAAATCTTTCAAGTCTCAAAACAACCTCTAATGTACACTTGGCTGTATTCTTGCTCAATTACTGGCTAGACAAACATTCCAATCTGTCCACACAGTGTATTCCAAGCCATGCGATCCCTCATCATATCTAAGGATACTGTACTGACATACTGCATCTACAGCTTGTGTCTCTATCAACCTACCTCCCTAAACCACTTACTTTCCTCTCCCCTTTCCTTCCCATTTCCTATTCTTCTGCTCACACGCCCTCCCATGTATTTTTATCACACCTTCTTATTTCCCTTCAACAAGTCCTGTTTCATTACTTTGCTTTTTCTCTCCCCTATTCTTTCATCCTTGCTCACAACACATTCCTTCTGCATCTCCCTCTACTCATCCAAATACCAAACCACGTATTGGTACCTCAATACCACTCTACATCTTTTTAATCAACCTTACCTGACCTTCACTCAGCTTATCAACTAACCCATCTATATCAACCTCTATCACAGCCCATACATGATCCAACCATTTTTGTGCTAACACCTTTACCTATGTCACTGGTATTGGCTCTCAGGCTTATCTTTTTACCTTGCTCCTCCTGAACACTGCTGTATAACAACAATCACTTCCACCAACATGTTATTTAAATATTTTTTAATCAAACCTCACTTTTTAAAAGAAATGTGTATCCAAACAGAGCTCTCCTTCATTTCAGCCAATAATCTGCCATTCACAGCACATGGCAACTTCTATCTTAACCACAAGTACTAAGACCTTTCCACTTCATAACCACTATAAATAAAAATGAAATGAGGAAAATCTGTTCTTCACATTCTTACCACTTGACTTATCGAGCTTTTGACACAATTTCACACACCTGAACCGATACAAAGTCATCTCACTGCTTGGATACACCCACTCTTGACTCCGGCCTACATGGCCTGAAGACAACAGGCTGCTAAATGAAAAATAACCCCACTTTTCCTTCCTCATAACAGTACAAGTCCCCCCAGGGCACTAGTCCTAGGCTCTCTAATATTTACCATATTTGTGTGAATGAACTCAACTCAGTAAGCAAACAATGCAGAAATTCCTCACTATTACAGGGACTCCAGTCTGATCTGTGCTGCTAAAAGCCTGTATTGCACTGCAGCCATGCTGGAATACTTTTACCTTTGTTGGAAAACACGTTTGAGCCCCAACAGACAATACCAAAAAAAAAAAAGAAAATACAAGCTCATTTGTTCATAGAAACAACTCTCTGCAGAAATTCCACTTTTCTCAACCTCTGCAGACAACATAAAAACTGAATTAGTGGCCACTAAGCAGCTAGGGGTAATGATTGATGACAACGATCTGACTATCATGTAAAGATGTAATAAAAAAAATCATCCACAATTTTGCCACCCTCTACCAGTATCAACCTCCACCCCAAATGTTGGGAAATACATTGCTTCATCTTTCCTCCTTCAACTGTCTTCTATGTGGCCCCTATTTTCAATAATCTTTAGAAGCAGATCCCACCTTGTGCAGTACTACAAATAAACTACTCAGAATTTGCTGCTAATTTATATACATCTCTCACCCCTGTGTAGCACTAAAACTAGCTAAACTATCTGAAACCGCCTTAGCGCCATAAACCACTAACTGCCTTAATCTCTGACTCAATCTCAACTGCTTTACATATATAACCTTATTCACAAACTGAAAAATGTCTGCCTAAATCATACTCTTCAACACTACTCACCTAACAGCCCCATTCTCACTCAGTAAGTAAAAAACTGCCCCAATAACTAAATCAAACTACTCCAGTGATGACTTCTTATTCCACCTTTGTTTCTGAGCCTGGAACTCATCCCATTATTAGTAAGTATAAATCAAGGAAATCTTGAGTCTCAAAACAACCTCTAATGTGTACACTTGGCTGTATTCTTGCTCGGTGCTGGCTGAACAAACATTCCAATCTGTCCACACAGTGTATTCAAACCATCTACGATCCCTCATCATATCTAAGGATACTGTACTGACATGCTGCATCTACAGCCTTGTCTCCTAATATTTTCCACCTCCTAAACCCACTTACTTTCCTCTCCTTTCCTTCCCATTTCCCTGTTCTTCTGCTCACGCCCTCCATGTATTTTTATCACACCTTCTTATTTCCTTCAACAAGTCCTGTTTCATTACTTTTATTTTTCTCTCCCTATTCTTTCCATCCTTGCTCACAACACATTCCTTCTGCATCTCCACCTACTCCAAATACAAACCGTATTGGTACTCAATACCCTCTACATCTTTTTAATCAACCTTACCTGACCTTCACTCAGCTTATCAACTAACCCATCTATATCAACCTCTATACAGCCCATACATGATCCAACCATTTTTGTTGCTAACACCTTTACCTATGTCACTGGTATTGGCTCTCCAAACATCTTTTTACCTTGCTCCTCCTGAACACTGCTGTATAACAACAATCACTTCCACCAACATGTTATTTAAATATTTTTTAATCAAACCTCACTTTTTAAAAGCATGTTCTTTAAAAATGTCTTGGTCTTTTCTTCCCTTTCTTTGTTTTGAGCCATTTGCTGTATTTTGTCAATAGATTTTATTCATGACCTCCAAACATTTTATCTATTGCTATACTGTTGTCGTTTCTAAAACTCTGTTTTATATTTTACTAACTGTTCTGTTTGCATTCATTCTGCTAGTTACTTATTTTTTCCTCATCTGCTTTTTGTATCTTTTGTATACTTATTATACTTGGAGGTTTTTTAACCACAGTAACCACAGTATTACTAATAACTTCCCTAACTTCATAACCACTAAGGGAAAAATATTCTTGAGGGAAATCTATTCTTCACATTCTTCCATGACTTATCAAAGGCTTTTGACACAATTTCACACACAAAACCGATACAAAAAGTCATCTCAAGGCTTAGATTGGCACACAGCAACATGGGCTGAAGACAACAGGCTGCTAAATGAAAAAATAACCACTTTTCTTCTCATAACAGTGGAGCCCCAACAGTGGGAGCCCCCAGGCACTAGTCTAGGCTCTCTAATATTTACCATATTTGTGAATGAACTCAACTCAGTAAGCTCCACTGCAGCCCCTCCACTATTCTGAGGACTCCAGTCTGATCTGTGCTGTGCAAACTGGCACTGCAATAGCTATTACATGATTACTTTACCTTTGTTGAAACACGTTTGATCCCCAACAAAAAAAAATAAAAGAAAATACAAGCTCATTTTATTCACCCAAAAACAACTCTCTACCCAGAAATTAATTTTACTCCTCTGCAGACAAAAAACATAAAAATTGAATTAGTAGCCCACACTAAGTGAGTAGGTGTAATGATAACAACTTGAAAGTTGACTATGTAAAAGATGTAATAAAAAAAATCATCACAAATTTGCCACCCTCTACAGTATCAACCCTCACCCAAATGTTAGGAAATACATTGCTTCATCTTTCCTCCTTCCAACTGTCTTCTATGTAGCCCCTATTTTCAATAATCTTCAGGAAACCCAGATCCCACCTTGTGCAATGCTAAATAACAAACTCAAATTTGCTGCTAATTTAAGATATACATCTCACCTGTGGCACCACAGCAAACTAGCTGAAACCGCCTTAGTATACATAAACCACTAACTGCCTTAGTCTCTGACTCAATCCCAGCTGCTTTACATATATAACCTTATTTACAAACTGAAAAATGTCCTGCCCTAAATCATACTCTTCAACACTACTCACCAAACAGCCCCATTCACTCAGTAAGTAAAAAAACCCCACCCAATAATCAAACTACTCCAGTGATGACTTCTTATTCCACCTTTATTTCAAAAACCTGGAACTCCATCCCCATTATTCGTAAGTATAAATCAAGGAAATCTTTCAGGTCTCAAAACAACCTCTAATGTACACTTGGCTGTATTCCTGCTCAATCACTGGCTAGACAAACATTCCAATCTGTCCACACAGTGTATTCCAAGCCATGCGATCCCTCATCATATCTAAGGATACTGTACTAACATACTGCATCTACAGCTTGTGTCTCTATCAACCTACCTCCCTAAACCATTTACTTTCCTCTCCCCTTTCCTTCCCATTTCCTATTATTCTGCTCACATGCCCTCCCATGTATTTTTATCACACCTTCTTATTTCCCTTCAACAAGTCCTGTTTCATTACTTTGCTTTTTCTCTCCCCTATTCTTTCATCCTTGCTCACAACACATTCCTTCTGCATCTCCCTCTACTCATCCACATACCAAACCACATATTGGTACCTCAATACCACTCTACATCTTTTTAATCAACCTTACCTGACCTTCACTCAGCTTATCAACTAACCCATCTATATCAACCTCTATCACAGCCCATACATGATCCAACCATTTTTGTGCTAACACCTTTACCTATGTCACTGGTATTGGCTCTCAGGCTTATCTTTTTACTCCTCTCCTGAACTGCTGTGTATAACAACAATCACTTCCACCAACATGTTATTTAAATATTTTTTAATCAAACCTCACTTTTTAAAAGCATGTTCTTGCAAATGTCTTGGTCTTTTCTTCCCTTCTAATTTCTTTGTTTTGAGCCATTGCTGTATTTGTCTATTAGATTTTATTCATGACCTCCAAAAATTTTTATCTATTGCTATGCACTGTTGTCGTTTCTAAAACTCTGTTTATATTTTACTAACTGTTCTGTTTGCATTCATTCTGCTAAGTTACTTATTTTTTTTTTCCTCATCTGCTTTTTGTATCTTTTGTATATGTATTATACTTGGAGCTTTTCTCCCTGTGCCTCCACTGAAAAGGTATAATATACAAACCATAAAACACTAATTCCACAGGACAAATTTAATCATTAATATTTAATATTTGAGCACTTTCACTTCACAAATAGAAACTTCAGTGAAAAAGTACAGTTTTGTACCTACCATAAATGTAGATGTTCGAGTGCTAATACAGCTGCAGTAATCACAGATGGGTTTTCTCGCCAGGCGGTCCTCGGTCGGCCGAATTCCAAAGTCTAGGTCCGGCCGGTTGTTGTCGCTTTTCCTGACGCCAGCGACAGGGGTATATAAGACACAGTCAAGGCCATTTTCTTCAGTCTTTCTTGCCCCAGATGTTGCCCCCCCCAGAAGGAAGGCAATACATAAATATATATATTATATATATATATATATATATATATATATATATATATATATATATATATATTGCAATGCAATATAATCAAAAATCAGTAGTTGCAAGCAAATATACCATAGAAGGATAACCCAATCAGGTTGTATGAGGAGTTGTTAGCCCCTAGGCCTTTAAGAGGGGGGAAGGAGAGGGAAACCTGTACTGCAGCTGTATTAGCACTCGAACATCTACATTTATGGTAGGTACAAAACTGTACTATGTTCATCGTGCATACAGCTGCAGTAATCACAGATGGGTAGAATCCCAAAGCTACACAGGGTGGTAGGCACTAGGTGGAACTGGGATGAGCCAGAATGCCCTGCAACACAGCAGTGGCAAAGCCTGCTCTAGTTTTGGAGTATAATAAGGTAGGTGGTAGTGTTTGGTGAAGGTATGCACAGAACTCCAAGTGGCTGCCTCCAAAATATCTTTGGTAGGAACTCCTCTGAGGAAGGCTGTAGAGGTAGCTGTGGCCCTGGTGGAGTGGGATCTGATGCCTGTAGGGACAGATTTTCCATGAAAGGAGTAACAAAACCGTATGCAGTGGCCTATCCATTTTGAAATTGTCTGTTTGGTAACTGGCTTCCCTTGAGCTCCTACAGCATAGGACACAAAAGTTCTGATTTCCTTCTGAAAGGCTTTGTTCTGTCCAAATAATAATGTAGCTGTCTATGGATGTCTAAGGAATGTAGCAGCCTTTCCCTGTTTTTTGGATTGGGGGGTAAAAGGTAGGTAAGTATGGCTTGATTTAAAGCTACCCTGGATACCACTTTAGGCATAAATGACGGGTTGGTTCAAGGGAAACCCTGTCCTGATGGAAGATGAGAAAGGGCTGCACAGCCATGAGGGCTTGTAGTAGTCTGAAACCCTACGAGCTGAGGTAATGGCCAGAAGGAAAGCTGTTTTCCAGGACAAATATTGCAAATCTGTTGAGGCAGCTGGTTCAAAGGGAGGCAATGTTAATTTTTCTAGAATGTAATTAAGATCCCAGGCTGGTATTGGTTGTTTCTTATATTCTTAGCCCCTCTGAGGAACTTCCTCCTTTTGAGCCATTGCTGTATTTGTCTATTAGATTTTATTCATGACCTCCAAAAATTTTTATCTATTGCTATGCACTGTTGTCGTTTCTAAAACTCTGTTTATATTTTACTAACTGTTCTGTTTGCATTCATTCTGCTAAGTTACTTATTTTTTTTTTCCTCATCTGCTTTTTGTATCTTTTGTATATGTATTATACTTGGAGCTTTTCTCCCTGTGCCTCCACTCCTCCACTATAATATACAAACCATAAAACACTAATTCCACAGGACAAATTTAATCATTAATATTTAATCATTGAGCACTTTCACTTCAGCACTAGAAACTTCATCAGAAAAGTACAGTCAGTTAAGTACCATAAATGTAGATGTTCGAGTGCTAATACAGCTGCAGTAATCACAGATGGGTTCTCTGCCGTCAGGCGGGTCCTCGATCGGCCGAATTCCAAAGTCTAGGTCCGGCGTCGGTTGTTGTCGCTTTCTTTCCTGGCGTCAGGCGACAGGGTATATAAGACACAGTCAGCCATTTTCTTCAGTCTTTTCTGCCCCAGATGTCAGGTGCCCCAGAAGGAAGGCAATACATATAATTATATATATATATATATATATATATATATATATATATATATATATATTCATGCAATGCAATATAATCAAAAATCAGTAGTTGCAAGCAAATATACCATATAAGGATAACCCAATCAGGTTGTATGAGGAGGGTTAGCCCCTAGGCCTTACCAAGGGGAAGGAGGAGAGGGAGGGTACTGCAGCTGTATTAGCACTCGAACATCTACATTTATGGTAGGTACAAAAAAAACTGTACTTCATCGTGCATACAGCTGCAGTAATCCAGATGGGTAGAATCCCAAAGCTACGCACAGGGTGGGGTGCACTAGGTGGAACTGGGATGAGCCAGAATGCCCTGCAACACAGCACAGGCAAAGCCTGCTCTAGTTTTGGAGTATAAAAGGTAGGTGGGTGTGTTTGGTGAAGGTATGCACAGAACTCCAAGTGGCTGCCTCCAAAATATCTTTGGTAGGAACTCCCTCCTCTGAGGCTGTAGAGGTAGCTGTGGCCCTGATGGAGTGGGATCTGATGCCTGTAGGGACAGATTTTCCATGTAAGGAGTAACAAAACCGTATGCAGTGGCCTATCCATTTTGAAATTGTCTGTTTGGTAACTGGCTTCCCTTGAGCTCCTACAGCATAGGAGGACAAAAGTTGTTCTGATTTCCTGAAAGGCTTAGTTCTGTCCAAATAATAATGTAGCTGTCTATGGATGTCTAAGGAATGTAGCAGCCTTTCCCCTTTATTTTGAGGATTGGGGTAAAAGGTAGGCAAGTGTATGGCTTGATTTAAAGCTACCCTGGATACCACTTTAGGCATAAATGATGGGGTTGGTTCGGAGGGAAACACGGTCCTGATGGAAGATGAGAAGGGGCTGCACAGCCATGAGGGCTTGTAGTTCCGAAACCCTACGAGCTGAGGTAATGGCCAAAAGGAAAGCTGTTTTCCAGGACAAATATTGCAAATCTGTTGAGGCAGCTGGTTCAAAGGGAGGCAATGTTAATTTTTCTAGAATGTAATTAAGATCCCAGGCTGGTATTGGTTGTTTCTTATATTCTTAGCCCCTCTGAGGAACTGTACTCACTGAAAAGGTATAATATACAAACCATAAAACACTAATTCCACAGGACAAATTTAATCATTAATATTTAATATTTGAGCACTTTCACTTCACAAATAGAAACTTCATCAGAAAAGTACAGTTTTGTACCTACCATAAATGTAGATGTTCGAGTGCTAATACAGCTGCAGTAATCACAGATGGGTTCTCTGCCGTCAGGCGGGTCCTCGGTCGGCCGAATTCCAAAGTCTAGGTCCGGCGTCGGTTGTTGTCGCTTTCTTTCCTGACGTCAGCGCGACAGGGGTATATAAGACACAGTCAACGCCATTTTCTTCAGTCTTTCTTGCCCCAGATGTCAGGTGCCCCCAGAAGGAAGGCAATACATAAATTATATATATATATATATATATATATATATATATATATATATATATATATATATATATTCATGCAATGCAATATAATCAAAAATCAGTAGTTGCAAGCAAATATACCATAGAAGGATAACCCAATCAGGTTGTATGAGGAGGGTTAGCCCCTAGGCCTTACCAAGAGGGGAAGGAGGGAGGGAAACCTGTACTGCAGCTGTATTAGCACTCGAACATCTACATTTATTGTAGGTACAAAACTGTACTATGTTCATCGTGCATACAGCTGCAGTAATCACAGATGGGTAGAATCCCAAAGCTACGCAGGGTGGTAGGCACTAGGTGGAACTGGGATGAGCCAGAATGCCCTGCAACACAGCAGTGGCAAAGCCTGCTCTAGTCTTGGAGTATAAAGGTAGGTGGTAGTGTTTGGTGAAGGTATGCACAGAACTCCAAGTGGCTGCCTCCAAAATATCTTTGGTAGGAACTCCTCTGAGGAAGGCTGTAGAGGTAGCTGTGGCCCTGATGGAGTGGGATCTGATGCCTGTAGGGACAGATTTTCCATGAAAGGAGTAACAAAACCGTATGCAGTGGCCTATCCATTTTGAAATTGTCTGTTTGGTAACTGGCTTCCCTTGAGCTCCTACAGCATAGGACACAAAAAGTTGTTCTGATTTCCTGAAAGGCTTTGTTCTGTCCAAATAATAATGTAGCTGTCTATGGATGTCTAAGGAATGTAGCAGCCTTTCCCCTTTATTTTGAGGATTGGGGTAAAAGGTAGGCAAGTGTATGGCTTGATTTAAAGCTACCCTGGATACCACTTTAGGCATAAATGACGGGTTGGTTCGAAGGGAAACCCTGTCCTGATGGAAGATGAGAAAGGGCTGCACAGCCATGAGGGCTTGTAGTTCCGAAACCCTACGAGCTGAGGTAATGGCCAAAAGGAAAGCTGTTTTCCAGGACAAATATTGCAAATCTGTTGAGGCAGCTGGTTCAAAGGGAGGCAATGTTAATTTTTCTAGAATGTAATTAAGATCCCAGGCTGGTATTGGTTGTTTCTTATATTCTTAGCCCCTCTGAGGAACTGTCTTAAGAGTGGGTGAGAGAATAAGAGTGGATCAGTGTTGAATTCTGCAGAAATGGCTGAGGCATGAATTTTTATGGAGGAAAATGAAAGTCCACTGTTCAACAGCTCAGCTAGATACTGTAATATCTGAGGCAAATTCAGTTTTCTGGGATCCTGGCCTTTTTTCTCATTCCAAGAGCAAAACCGTTTCCATTTTGCGGAGTAAGCCTTTCTAGTAGATGGCCTTCTGGCCTCCAAAATGACATCCTGCACCTCTTTGGAGAGTAGGGTCTGTTGTGGTGTTAAGGAATTTTCCATGCAGCAAGCTTGAGTGTTTTCAGCTGACTGTGAAGAGTTTTGTAGCTGTGCTGAGTCAGTAGAAGAGGTATTAGAGGTAGGGACCAGGGAGGAGTATGCGTCAGGCTCCTCAGGAGTGGGTACCAGTGTTGTCTTGGCCAGTCTGGAGCAATCAGTATCATCTTCGGTCTGTCTGCTCTTGCTTTCAAGAGCACCTTGGGCAGAAGAGGCAAAGGTGGGAAAGCGTAAACTGTCCATGCTGCCCAACTGAAAGAAAGGGCGTCCACTCTCCAGGCCTTTGGATGAAAGGTCCTTGAACAGAACTTTTCCAATTGATGATTCCTGTGGGAGGCAAAGAGATCTATGTCTGGCCTTCCCCACGCTTGGATTATCTTTGTAAACACTTGAAGATGCAACTTCCATTCGTGTGGGTCTGTCATAATTCTGCTTAGATTGTCTGCCAGCATATTTTCCAAACCTGGCAAGTACTGTGCTTGAAGTTCGATTTGCCATTCCAGAGCCAAGTTCCAAAGTGACATGGCTAGTCTGCACAGGGGGTATGAATGTGTTCCTCCTTGTTTGTTTATGTACCATATTACTGTGGTGTTGTCTGTTCTTATCAATAATTGCCCTGGATGCAGGAGGTCCTTGAAAGCTGTAATTGCATTTATCACTGCTAGCATTTCTTTTTGATTGATGTGAAGATGCTTTTCCTTTTGGGACCATTTGCCCTGAATGCACCTGTCTGTCATGTGCGCCCCCCAGGTGTAGTCTGAGGCGTCTGTTGTGATGACTTGATTTGCTTGAGGCTTGCAGAATGGAAGACCTGTGTTTGTTTGACATGCTTGGGCCCACCATAGAAATTCCTTTTGCAAACATGGGATTATTGGTATTATTGTTTCCAAACTGTGGCTGTGTTGAGACCATAGGTTTTTTAGGTACCATTGAAGTTTCCTCATGTGCAACTTTGCACATGGGATTAAAAGAATGCAAGATGCCATGAAGCCCAGAGCCTGCAGGATTTTCCTTGCAGTGAGCTTGGTACAAGCTAGTATTTTGAAGTACTGAGTTAGTTGCCCCTGTTTTTCTGGCGTGAGGTAGGCCATCTGGGTGTTTGTGTCCAAGTTGGCACCCAGGAAAGTTATTTTCTGAAATGGTGTTAGCCTGGATTTCTCTTTGTTGACTGTGTATCCCAGACAATTTAATAACCGTGTTACATAAGCCAGATGTTCCAGAAGTATGTGCTTGCTGTCTGCTTGGATCAGGCAGTCGTCCAAATAAGGGTAAATTTGTATCCCTTGAAGTCTGCAGTAGGCAATTACTGATGCCAGGCATTTCGTGAATACTCTGGGTGCAGTAGATAAGCCAAAGGGCAATGCAGAGAATTGATAGTGGATTGAACCTGCAAGAAATCTGAGGTATCTTCTGCAGCTTTGTCTGATTGGGACATGCAGGTATGCCTCCTTGAGGTCCAATGTTCCCAGCCAAAACTCCTTTCCCAGCATGGGAAGAAGCTGCTGTAATGTGAGCATCCTGAATTTTGGTACGAGTAGAAATGTATTTAGGATGGATAAGTCCAAAATGGGTCTCCAGTCGGTTCCTTTCCTTGGTACCAGAAATAGTCTGGAATAAAAACCTTGACCTTGTTCGTGAGTAGGTACCTCTTGAATAGCTTTCATGTCCATGAGCTTTGAAATTTGTATTTGTGCCTCTGCCCTTTGATTGTGTGGCAGGTTTGGCATGCCTCTCATTTTTGGAAGAGTGTGAAAATGAAATCTGTAGCCTCTGTTTATAATGTCCAGGATCCATTTGTCTGTTGTGATAATATGCCAATTTCTTGTAAATAATGCCAGCTTTCCTCCCAAGGGTGCTGCCAGCTGAGATTTGCTTGGCATGAAAAGGAGGAAGTCATTGGGTTTGTTTTCTGTATTGTTGTGCACTGTCTTCGCCACCTCTTGGTGCTGGAGTTTGCCATTGTCTGCCTCTATATGATCCTTGAGATTGTCCTCTGCCCCTTGTGCACCTGTATCTACCTCTTTGGGGCTTGTCCGTGGCTGGAAAGGACCAGTTTTTAGAAGGCCAATTTCTGCTAAAACGTGGTGGTTGTACCTGTAGAAAAGCTTTGACAGTTTGCATAGATTTAGCTTTTTCTTCCATTTTCCGTAGTATCTCCTCAGCATTAGTACCAAATAGTACATCCTTTTGTAAAGAAGCATCTAGTAGTTTAGCTTTAACATGATCATGCAAGATTTGTTCCCTAAGCCAGGCATGTCTACGAATGACTGATCCTGTAACAGCAGCTCTACTTGAGGCCTCTAAGGCATCATAGCCACATTGTAAGGTGTGCTTACCCACTTGTTCTGCACAATGCATCATATCCTGCAACTCCTTCAAATCTGGTTGTTCAGGTTGAGACATTTTATTTCTTAATTGTGATAACAGAAACTGCTGATATTTAAGCATATGGAACTGACAATTTAAGGCCCTCATGGCTAGGGTGGCCGAGGTATATAACTTTTTTCCCCACCTTTCTAAGGATCTAGACTCTCTTTCGGAAGGTAGTGGATTCTTAGCAGTAGAAGCCTTCATTCCCTTGGGGCCTTGAGAAATGGTTCCAGGGTCAGCATTATGGCTTTTGTAAAGAAATTGGTGAGAGTTAGGAACTCTGTAGTACCTATCAGGCTTGACTGGGGCAGGAGGCAGGGAATCCGGATTAAGGCAAGCCTCCGAGTAAACATCATCAAGTATGTCCAAGACAGGAGGTATCGCCAGAGGTCTGTGTTGAGGTAACAAAAGAAATTCCCTATGCCTTTTCTTGGAATCAGAAAAGTCTTGGCCTTCCCAATGGAAGTGTTCCCTCAAGGTGTGCAAGGTTTCCCCAAAAGAAAAATCCTCTGGGGGAGATACAGAAGGAATGGACTGTTCTGCATCAGAATCTTCAAAAGGGGAGTACGAGTGTTCCTCTACATCAGAATGTTCTGAGAAAATGGAGCCCTGGTCAGAAGAGGGAGAATCTTCCTCCACTCTGGGGTCTCTTGTCTGGAGGGGGTTGGGAACCCCTGATAAGAGTAATTAAATCCACAGCCATTTTTAGCATCTGCTTTTTAGGCATGGGGCCTGGAGATGGGCCCTGTGCAACAGGCCTCTTGGGATGCATGGCTGATTTGGACTTAGTAAAGGCCTTAATGGAAAAGGAAGATGAGGGTCTAAAGACACCATGGGTGGAAGTGGACCTGTCCACATTAGGAGGCTCAACACTCACAGTGGCTTCGGTGGTTGTAGTCTGGGTAAGGGCCGAGGTACCTGCGGTCTCGGTTACATAAGACACCGCCAAAGAAGTGTCGTCGGTAGTCAGGGGCTGCATAGGCGTCTCGCTGAGAACCAGACCACATGTAGCCGGTTTTGGCGTGGTGTCGGTGGAGACGGCGGACCTCGCGTGTCGGTCCTTGTCCTTGCGTTTTTTGGACAAAACGGTAGTCGGAGTCTCTGACGACATTTTATAATCAAAGGCTTTACCAAAAAAGTGTTGGGCGAACTCCGCCCGACGCTTAATAGTGCATTTATTGAAAGTAACGCAAAAGCGACAGCCCGAGACGTCGTGGTCTGGGCCTAAACAAGGTATGCAGAGGGAATGGAAATCCTTATGCGGTATTTGCTTCCCACAAGAAATACAATTCTTAACTTTGTCTGACATTGGTCTGAGGCAAGAAAAGTTTCCCCAACGGGGTACTTAGCTTTAAAGAAGACTTCGGTTTCCAATTTTTCGTAAATTCAGGAGCTGGCCGACCGGCACTTGCGAACTGCTTCTGCTTCGGGCACCGCGTGGCAAAAAAGACTGAAGAAAATGGCGTTGGCTGTGTCTTATATACCCCTGTCACGCTGACGTCAGGAAAGAAAGCGACAACAACCCACGCCGGACCTAGACTTTGGAATTCGGCCAACCGAGGACCCGCCTGACGGCAGAGAACCCATCTGTGATTACTGCAGCTGTATGCACGATGAACATCATAACAAACCAAAAACCTTCCCTCTTGAAATAATACATCACCCATGAAACCAACAAATCATTTAACACAAAAATGATCAGACCAAAATTTAAGAGCAGATGCTGTTGTTACACATTCATGTAAGCCAGGTGAAACAATCACTTCCTAATAAAATTTGCCAATGTAATTCTCTATATAACAATACATTATTCCAGTCTCCTCCCCTTACATCTTTTGAGCACTTTTTGTAAAGTAAAAATTTGAACTTTTTTAAAACCAGGGCAGGCATTAGAATGTTTATAAATATATGTGTGTGAATGAGAGGGAGGATAGAGGAATGGTAAGGATGCAGGGAGTAGAGGTGGTGAAGGTGGATGAGTTTAAATACTTGGGATCAATAGTTCAGAGTAACGATGAGTGTGGAAGAGAGGTGAAGAAGAGAGTACAGGCAGGATGGAGTGGGTGGAGAAGAGTGTCAGGAGTGATTTGTGACAGACGAGTACCAGTAAGAGTGAAAGGGAAGGTCTACAAGAGGATAGTGAGACCAGCTATGTTATATGGGTTGGAGACAGTGGCATTGACAAAAAGGCAGGAGTTTGAGCTTGATGTGGTAGAATTAAAGATGTTAAGATTTGCACTGGGTGTGACGAGGGTGGACAGGATTAGGAATAAGTATATTAGAGGGTCAGCACAGGTTGGAAGGTTTGGAGACAAAGCCAGAGAGGCACGATTACGTTGGTTTGGACATGTGCTGAGGAGGGATGCTGAGTATATTGGGAAAAAGATGCTAAGGATGAAGCTACCAGGTAACAGGAAAAGAGGAAGGCCTAAGATAAGGTTTATGGATGTGGTGAGAGAGGACATGCAGGTGGTTGGTGTGACAGAGCAAGATGCAGAGGACAGGAAGAAATGGAAACAGGTGATCTGCTGTGGCACCCCTAACGGGAACAGCCGAAAGAAGATGATAATGATGATGATAAAGAGCATTATTCACATCTCCACAATGAATGTTATTAGTATGTTCATAAACAAATGTTTTCATAATTCTCTGTGAACTGTCAACAAATAACAAGAACAAGTGAGACACATTGCAATATACACTACTACTATTGCAGTTAAATCTACCTTTACAAGCAATAACTCTAGGATATCCTGCCACAACAATATTACGGCCCTCATATATAAACCTACATTGGCTACGGTGGACACATTTTGACATCCTACCAAACTGTTCCTGTATATTATCTGTCTATTCAAAAGAACTACCAAAATTATGAAAGGACTTATATGTAAAATACAATACTCCACATAGTACAGATAAATCAGGATATAACCTCTTCAAAAGGTACCAATTAGACTTGCATAATATTTCTTAAAAATTGGGTATTAAGAGAACAATGCAACACCATAGTACATGTAGATGGTGTATTATTATAGCAATAACCCACGCCTGGGTGTGGGTAATGCTGGATTTACCCACGGTTGGTGTGGTTTGGTCACGAGGGAGAAGGAGTTTAACATAGCTAGACAGCTTTTAAAAAAGCAAGAGAGAATCTCCGTTGCTTTTTTTAAAGCTGTCTCGCTATGTTAAGCCCATTTAACATAGCGAGACATCTTTAAAAAAAGCAACAGAGGTAGGAAGATCTCCGTTACTTTTTTTAAAGCTGTCTTGCTATGTTAAGCTCGTTTAACATAGCGAGACAGTATGTAAAAAGCAACGGAGATCTTGTGTTCTCTGTTGCTGTAAAAAAAAAAGAGTGAGTAATGCAGGAGTTTGACCGGACCTTTTTCCATTACTATAACTCTGATTTACAATGTGCATGTTGACCAATCAGCGTGCACGTTTTGGAATATTAATGGGGGGTCGTTGTATAATATTGATATTATCATAGTCAGCATTCATTTCTTTTTCCAAATTGGGTGCATAACAATCCCCTCTTCTACCACTCACATAAGTAAACAACTTGTATGTCAATTTACTTGAATAACCCCTGTTAAGGAACATAGCCACCACCTTCTTACTTTGTATACAAAAAATTTCATTGTCTGATATTATTCTTGAAAGACCGCTAAATTGCCCCTTTGCAATGCCTCTTTTTCTGATGAAAACTATGGGCACTGTTAAAATGCACAAACTGATTAAAATATGTAGACTTTTTATAAATATCAGAAGAATAATGGCATGATGCCATGTTTTCTTAACTAGGACATCATAGGAATGAATGAAAAGTCTTTTCTGAAAAGTACTTTAGGAGTGGTTGTCACATGAAAATAACTGAAACATAAAACTATGAAAATTAGACTTAAACATTATAACATCAGAACAACAAGAATTATCCAACAAGGATGTTTGACATCTCTGTCTATTCCTGTATGTCCTAGTTTGTTGTTGATCCTTGTTCCTCTATTTTTTGTGGGATGTCTGTCTCTTTCATTTGTTTGCAATCCTTTCTGATTGCCATAATGGTGGTTCTTCCAAAAAACAAGAGGAAGGAAAGACATTAATAAGAGAATTTTGATTACCATTATCAGCATGTGTTGAGCTATTAGAACTTGGTAATGGAAAAGCCTTTTCTGCCTGGTAATCATCCTTATCTCTCCCCAATTTATTTTCTCTGTATGACCGCCTTCTTCCTGAAAAGGGGCACTTTTTGACCAAAAAGACAATCTCAGTAAAAAAAAATGGTAATAACTAAATAAATAAAGTGTGTACTTTCTCCTACTGCAAGGAACTAATTTATGATGTCTTATAAACATGTTTTGTAAAATTATTCAGATTTACAGTTATTGTAGATTTAACTTCCGACTTACAGTTAGTGCACAGTATTTGAAAACATAATTTAAAACAAAACTCAGTCTTATTTGCCTCTGTCTCTCTAATATCTGAGCCTTTTACTTAGCAGTGTAGGGATCTGCATTTTTTTATTAGTGCCAGTGTTTGCTACAGTAGGATTTTAAAATTTATATCTGCTTCTTTGTTTTACATCTATTTTGATTTTTTTCTTCAACATTTAAAGTAAACCCTCAGCATCAGTTCTGGATAACAGGCCTTTTGGATCTTGAACTGAAAATTATAAGGGACCTATTTATTGTTGTGGAAGTAGCTCAGAATTTCAGACAATACTGAGAGAAGACAGAGCAAGGTCCATTTCATAGGATCATAGGGGGTTACTAGGCTATCGACCTGAGGTAATTTCAAGTCTAGCCATTTCATTCCAATGTAATACCATAGATAATCTAGTCAATACCCTGGATTGCATTTAGTAATGACTGCTCATATCCAGGAGGGTTGTGGGTACTATCCCCAGTAAGAATTTATGGTGCTCCATCCACTCATCCAGGTTCCTCTTGAACAGTGACATAGAGGTGTCGCTCGTCTAGTCAAGATGTAATAGACAAGTCTTTCTGGGTTCTGTTCAAGCAGCTTTATTATGTACAAACACATCAGGATTGAGGCTTAATGACTTTAACTTAGATAAACTTATATACAAACTAGTTATTACATTCATACATGCTCACTCTCTGGCTGCACTCTCAAAATGGCACTGAAGCTAGCATGTGTTTACTAGTTATATGCACATTCAGTCCTTGAAACTCTTCTTAAAGATACAGCACACACACTCTGTTGTACAGAAGTTCTCTGGTTCACATGAATTGGCAGCTTATTCCAAAGACGTGGCAATTGCTGGGAGACAAATCTGTCCCTCCAGCCCATCCTATTCAAGTTGCAGGCCATATTTAGGTCCCTGCGATGGGTAGCTCTAGTCCCGTTTGATTTATGGATGTGCAGCAAATTCATTAGGTTTGGGTCAGAGATTGATCTCTCCTAAGAAGTCTATACAATACTGAATATAATGACAGAGACTTTAGTTGGTCTGTCTAAGGGACATGCTGGAGTCCCTTAATCTTCTATAGAAACCTCTGAGGGGTGTTATACTGAATTATGGGCCTGATTAGTGATGAGTATAGAGGGGTTATAACCTCCTTTGCTCTAAAGGCAATGTCTTTGCTAATCAAGTGTGCCACGTACAAAGCCTTCCTTACTACATAGTGTTCAATGTTAAAGTCGCAGTCTACCATTGATCCCAAAGATTTATGATTTGCACTGGGTGTGACGAGGGTGGACAGGATTAGGAATAAGTATATTAGAGGGTCAGCCCAGGTTAGAAGGTTTGGAGACAAAGCCAGAGAGTCAAGATTACATTGGTTTGGACATGTGCTGAGGAGGGATGCTGAGTATATTGGGAAAAAGATGCTAAGGATGAAGCTACCAGGTAACAGGAAAAGAGGAAGGCCTAAGATAAGGTTTATGGATGTGGTGAGAGAGGGCATGCAGGTGGTTGGTGTGGCACAGCAAGATACAGAGGACAGGAAGAAATGGAAACAGATGATCCGCTGTAGTGAACCCTAATGGGAACAGCCGAAAGAAGATGATGATGATGATGATGAGGTATACTGCATTTTTATTTGTGAGTTAAGTAGGTTGTGAATGTTTCTATGTCAGATTTGTTATATTATTTTTACTGTTTATTTAAATGGGTATGGAAGAATCAATTTTTATACAAGGCCACTTTTGCCGCAAAAGGGAAGTTCTCCCACACCCCTACTGTTTTCTGACTATGGAGCTAATATGTATAAATAAGTTTTTTTTTTTTTCTGAGAACTGACAAAACATTTCTGAGTGACCTTTGTAGTAATCTACTGCAGGAAAAGTGTTACCGAACGGAACTTTAAATGGCAATTCAGTAGCAGTAAAATACAAGATGCAGGCAGGTCCACAGACTCATATACCACTTTCCCTGGCAGCACAAAGTTCAGCTTAAATGCAACATTCTTAATGGTAAGGTCAGAGTGCATAGGAAAATTAAAGCTAGCTGCAGAGAAAAAGAGAGAAACAATAGGTTCATAGGTAGGTACTGGGCTATTTGCCCAAAGGCATATATTAGCCCAGCCACGTTGTGCGGTATTCACCGCCCCTTTGGTTAGTTCCCTAGGCCCTTGATCTAGCAGCTAGTACCCTTGGACGATATCTAGTAGAGCTGTTCGTATGATCCCTGGTGTGAACTTTCTGTTACCCATCCACTTGTCAAGGTTCCTCTTGAAGAGTGATAGTGAGGGGCTCTGTCTTATGTAGATCGGGACCTTGTTCCATAGCAAAGGAAGTCTTTGCAAAGGGAATCTATCTCTCCAGCATGTTCTATTCATTGTTGTGCTGAGGTTTATATCACTAGTGCGTGTAGCTCGAGTAGATTTGGTTTTGCTAAGATGGAGCATGTTCAACAGTTCTGGGTTGGACATGGCTCTGTATGTTAGACAGAGATCGCCTCTGAGAAGGCAGTATGCAACAGAGAAAAGCCTTAGTTATTTCAATCGTGCTGCATAGGGCAACTGTTTGAGGCCAGTAATCCTCTTAGTGAGGTACCTCTGTGGTCTCTCCAGCTGCTGGAGATGCCTGGCCAGGTACATTCCAATTGGTCCATTGTACTCAATAATGGGTCTGATGAGGGAAGAGCAGAGGGGCACCACTACATCCTTAGCTCTTGATGCGAACCCTTTCATGATCAGATGGGTCACATAGAAGGATTTTCTAACCACCTTGGCAACATGGTTATCAAAGGAAAGCTGACTATCTACTTGGGTCCCTAGATCCCTTATTACTTCTTCAGATTTCAGGGGGTTATCTCCTATGAGGTAGTTTGCGGGTACTCTGTTTTTTCCAAAGGGGATTACTACGCATTTTTTTGCATTTAGCTTGAGACCTTGGCTTTGACACTATGCATCAGTCTCATTAAGGCCCTTCTGGAGGATATCCATGTCGGCCGGAGACTATATTATAGCACCCAGTTTGCAGTTTGCAATAAAGACTATCCCATAGCCCCTGCTAGTGGCAAGTAGAGAACCAGTATGTTTCTTTATCCAATCACAGTGCTCTGACACTACATAGTGGTCACATTCAAACCATTAACCTTCCAGATAGTTTTGTAAATTTCCTTAAACATAACAAAAGGCAACAAATTACCATATAAAAATCTCTAGATGGAATATGTGGGTCTGATGCATGATACATAAAATATTTAGCAATATACGATTAAAGAACAGGTTTTGTAACAGGTGGCAAACCAAATTCGGTAAACATATAGTATATGGTATTTCACATATCACCAAAACCATCATTTTTTTTCCCTTTCTAATGTGAATTACTGTTTCTGATAATTTTTAGTGGAATTTAATAATTGTCTAATTTGAATACTGACTGTGGATTTAAATAATTTCTGTAGGTTTTTATGTATTGGCTGTTTCATGGGTGGCTTTCTACTCTAGTTCTGAGGTAACACTGTTTTTTATGTCAGATGCATTTTTACATTATTTTGGTGATGTAGGAAAGGTTAACTTAAGATACATTAGTTTTATGCTCTAGTTGCACTTTTCATTTACTTTAATCCTAGTTAGTGCAGAAGTATTGATTTGGTCATGTTTTAATTTATTACTTTTATTTGCTTATTTGTATGTTTGCTTCTGTTTTTGTGTATTATTTCATGCTAATATTAATGAATTTTATATTTATGAGTGATATAGGCTGACAGCACTGACTTTTCTAGTCTGTGTTTACAGTATGTGAAGCATTTCTTTTTAGCTCACTAGGGCACATCACAATCACATCTAGGCCAATGTTATATCTGTAATAAAGCAACCTAAGGTATGACTTACAGGTATTTGTGAATTTATTACACGGATAAGTCTGCTAGCTGATTGCAGGTTACAACAGCACATGAGACACTGGCAAATATCAAATAAGCCACACCCACTTATGCCTATGTTTAATTAGCATTTGCAGCAGATCGTTATTATGAATCATATCAGTTCCTGATGCATTTATTCTTCTCTGCTGTGCTCATACAATCATCCTACCATTTGTTATGATCCACAGACATTTCCTCAAGTGACTCTTTTTTTTTTTTTTTTATAAATGGTAAGGTTTTAGAGGCAAGTCACTGTCAGGCCAATGCACTGCAGCTGAGGGGTATTTATAGTGGTGCCTGTCATCAATTAGGAAGTCTGTGACTCTGACATAGTTTACTTGAGGGAAACCTCATGGTTGAAAAGATGGCATAGTGGTGCAGCAGTTAGCATTGTCACCAAACAGCAAGAGGTTCTCCCATTCAATTCTTGGCTTGTGTGCCTTCTTTGCAGAGTCTGCATGTCCTTCCTGCATTCACACGGGTTCCTCTAGGTGCTATGGTTTCCTCCCACATTCCAAAGACATGCATCTAGAGAGTTTCTTCCCGGGTCTTCACTGAAAATGGGCTCTGTTCCAGTTGGACTTTCCTGGTAAATAAATGTTAAATAAATAAATATAACAGGTGTGTATAAATGTATATAAACATAAGCACAATATAACAGTATGTAGGCATGCAGTCGCTCTACTACCTGTTCTGCTTTGTGAAGACAGCTGGCATACACAGAATTCCCCAACTTAATTTGTGTAGCACTAAAAAAGTGTTGAGGGGATGTTAATGGGGACATTAGCAACCCTTACAAACAATAATAGAAAGTATCACTGCTAGATTCTATAAAAATAACATTATGAAGACACACACTCATTATATTATACTTTCACAACTTTCTTGAGCTCAGACAGAAACTTTCTTTTGATTCAAATAATGTCAGCCAACAAGCAGAGCTGACTGTGTTTTAAAGAGGCCTCTTTAAACATAGTTTGACACTTATGTTAAATACTCCAAAGTGTGACCACTGTATGGCAAGTTGTGATGCAAACACTGAAATGTAAAACATGGTGCTATACCTTTAAAATGTTTGCAGGGAAGCTTTGCTCCCTGGCACTCTCAACATGGGAGGGTTGTATATCCACACCCTTTCTACTTATGTGAACTATCAACATTCAGAAGTGTAATTACTAAACAGAAAGTTGTAATGCATCAGTCAAAACATGCTGTAACACTTTTAAATTTTGTTTTTCATGAGAGATTTGCCCCAACACTCACATGGGGGCTTTGCCATCATACCCTTTTTAGTAAGCCCAAGATCATTAAACCATCCATTTTCTATGTTTTGTCATCAAGCCCCATCAGTTCTCAGTGGCAGCAGATATTCCAGTAACCCAGTCATTTTCATTCCAGGACACTAAGGCACACAGCCCACCTCAACACAAAACACACATGCACTACGAAAGGAACAGCAATATTGGTCTGCTTACTTCTTCAAGTCAACCTGAAATAAAAACATCACTTTAAGCATCATGTTAAACACACACACACACACACACACACACACACACACACACACACACACACACACACACACACACTCAGATATGCAAATGTCCACATACATACACATGCAAACCCCCTCCCCACACACACACACACACACACATACACTCACTCACACACGTGGCACATACATGCATGCTTACACAGACAGAGACACACAGAGGAAAAAAATCAAGGATATACGCTGGCATCTTCATCATGCTCTAGACATCAAGGCTTATACTGTCAATATATTCCAAGTCCCTTCCACTCTCTCTCTCTATGAATTAGTAGGGTTGCCACATTTTCAAATGTCACCACAAACAAGTAAAAGAAGTAAAAATGTCCAAAGCAAGCGAAGAAAACAGCAACCACAGGAGCAGTTCACAATGTTTAATGTTAAGCACTTTTCATTCAGTAAAATAACATGAACTTCATATGACAATAAATCATCCAGAAGCAAACACATTTAAAAACTTCACCATACTGGTCACGTCACTTTCCCGACCAATGGGGTTATTCTCCCCACCCATTAAAACTATTACAAATAAATTAAAATAAATTCAAAGACAGTGTTAATAAACAAAAACTACCTAGTTAAACCTTTAAGTTTTAATAAACACAACATGGGACACACATCATTTAGACCAGAGTAGCAATAAGCATCCAAACGAACTTGCCAAAGTAATTCTAATCTTTCTAACCTAAGACTTTCAAATGTCCAAAGTGGGACATTTTTCATATAAATGTCAGATTTTACAGGACAAAACCTAGCCAAAGCCAATGCAAAGGAGACAGCTTCAGTTTTTTGCCAAATATAAACTTATTCTTGTAGTATTTGAGTTGCCTATTGTATTTCTAGTTTATGCTGCTATTAAAGAAAAATTATAAAATATCTTTTGTCCTAAAATATCAGAACATTTGCCATTTTATATATATTTTTTTCTCAGGACACAACTGCCCAAAGAGGGACTGTCCCGGTAACTCTATGAATTAATATTTCCTCATGCCTATCTTAAATCATTTAATAGTCAGCTGCTGCCCATATCTCCATTACCTTCTCTGTCTTTTCTTATAGCTCCACCCCTCCTATTTACCTCCGAACAATGTCTTGCATCTGGATAGGAGCCTCCCATTTCTCTTCTCTCTCCCAGTGTAAACATAGATAACAAAGCCTCCCTCATACAACAGCCCCTCCTCCATTCCTTTCATTATCATCCTCAGCTCCTTAACTATGAGTTATCAAATGCTGTCCTTCACCCTAAATCGACTAAATATCTTTACTTTCAAACAAACTCCATACCTCTCAGCTGTACAGATTTTTGCAGAATGTCCAGATTTTTGCCTAATATTTTTGAACCATTTTTCATAAAATTGTGGCTTTCTGTCAAATTACTGGCAAATTATTGAATATGGAGGTCAGAAAATAATGACAGACATGTGAGTTTCAAACTTCATACCCTTCAGAAAAGTCACACTAATGCAAAACCTGTTAACTGATCAACTTTCTAAGTTTGTATCAGCAATATTTAAAAATTGTCTCTATTTTTTGGCCTTTCTCCTCCTATTATTTACGGCTTTTTCCAGATTTCTTGCTTTAAGATGTTGAGAGGTATGGTTGTAACTCAATGTACTTCAATGAATTTTGAATGCTGTCTCATAATATAACCAAGCACTCTATAACCTTATATATACATTAGAACTTACACACACACACACACACACACACACACACACACACACACACACCTATACAGAAACACACTGCTACTAGCTATCACATGAATTGCAAAAATACAGAATGGTAGCAGGTAGTAGAAATGGGTCATAACTTAATGCTTATATTGTCTCTGTAGTCTCCAGACCCTGTTGCCCTTATAACATAACTGTTTTACCTTTGTTCTAAAGACCATAGTGTGTCCCAGCACTGGAACAGTATCACCACATTTAATCCTAAGCCAGTGCACATTAATTGTAAAACTTAACAGCTTATAGCAACTTAAAGTTGCAGTTACACATGAATGTAGTATTATACTACCAGTTCTAATGTGCAGTGAACCATATGTGACTGGGTAGAAATAAGAAGTGGGAGGATGTGAGATGCAGGCTGAAAAAAACAGTTGTTGTGGTTGGAGAGGTGCTGAAGAAGTAGTAACCCTTGTAGTACAGGCACTTGCCCACACACACCCTACAAATGTGCATGTGCATGCATGCTGAGCAGAGAAAGACTACTGCTGTTTGAACACTACAAAAAAGCTTGAAATTTCTCTCTGGTCTGTCATGTTTTTATTTAAGATTATGTTTTGCTAATTCAGTCTAAAAGGTGGACCCACTATTGATAAATGAGAACAAATCTTGTGTGTAAGCAAATTGACACAACTCCTGGCACAATTTTCTGAAGCAAGGCAATAAATTAAAAGAAAACACAATGGTTCATTAGGGGAGAAAAACATTTGCTGGCAAATATGGAAAGTGGTCATATGAGCAACATATAAACACACTTAAATAGGCCAATAAATAAAATTTTGATGCAAGAAAATAAAAATTGCTAACTCTACTTGCAAAAATAAACTACACAAACCAAACTTATTATTCAACAGATGAATTATTTTTAAAACAGTAGCAGAAAGGTTATGGAGGAATGGTACATCAGAATCACATAGGTTTCTACGCCCAAGAGCAGTGTACTATTATTGAAGATGCAGTTTTTTCAGCATCAAAATATGTTATTGTGTAATTCATCCATATATGATCCATCCATGTTGTTGTTGTTGTTGTGTCTTTTGGCTTATCCCAGTTAGGGGTCGCCACAGCGGAACTTAGGTCCGCTAACATTTGGTAGTGGATTTTTATGTGCTGAGTTACCAGCCCTGACGCACAACCTTCAATGAAGGCACACCCATTCATGTATGCCTCCATACAGAAGATGCTCTAGCTGAGAATCGAACGGGACAACGTCTTACTGTGAGGCAACAACGCTACCGCAGCACCACTACCGCGGTATATATGATCCATCCATGTATTATCCATAATAATGAATTCTGCAAAGATGAAAATTCACTTTTTGAAAACCAGACAGCATATATGATCCATCCATGTATTATCCATAATAATGAATTCTGCAAAGATGAAAATTCACTTTTTGAAAACCAGACAGTATTTTTCAAATATATCAAAATGAAACATGAATCTAGATTTTTCTATTTCAAGGAAATATAATAATATGCATGAGTATATAATATTTATATGTATGTATATCTGTGTGTGTGTGTGTGTGTGTGTGTGTGTGTGTGTGTGTGTGTGTGTGTATATATATATATATATATATATATATATATATATATATATATATATATATATATATATATATATATATATATATATATATATATATATTATATATATGGATCCCTATCATATGATAGAAACCTCATTTGACTAAAACTCATTTGACTAAGACCATAAGACTGAAATTTCAAAAGACTGAAAAGTCACTTGACTGAAACCCATAATACTTAATTTCAACATACTAAATTTTAAACAGGACCATATAAAACCAGACTATGTGGGGGCATAGGGTTTACCATTACAATTTCGCAGTGCAATTGCACGGCTATGAAGTATTCGAACAACAGATGTTCGAATACTTCATATTTCGGCAGGTTACGTGAGCGAACGGTATAATTGTGAATGGACTGTGCATTTGCAATTCTAACATTCGCTCATGTAAAGGTATCGCGGTGCAGTGCGGTTAGGGAAATACATCCCTTTCCTCACTGTAGTGCAATCTTGGAGTTGGAATATTAAGTTAGGGTTTGCCCCCCTGCATAAACGTGATTTTAGGTGAGCTAGTTAGGGAGTTAAGGGAAGGGTGGGATTGCTGTTAAGTGTCGAAAATGTCGTGAGTGATATTTTCAACATTAACAGCTGTTTTCTGACATTAGGAACGTTTGGAATTGTGTACTTTCAGCGAAACACTTTGCTAATAAGTACACTTTTTTATTTTCGAAATTATGATAGTAAACCAGGAAGTTATATTCCGATAATGTAAAGAAGAAATGCTATAATCTAAGTTATGACGAATTTCTAGCATTGAAAGCTTTAGAAACCGATAATATTGTTATCAAACAGGCAGATAAGGGAGGTCTAGTGGTAATCAGGGATCGTGAGAAATACATATTATCTATGATGACCTTGCTTGAGGAAGGAAATGCATTTAAATGTATTACACCTATGGACGTCAAGAGATGTATTAGTGTAGTTAATATGATGATATATGACTTACAGATTAATGGCAATATTGATTTGGATTTATTTCATTTTCTTACTGTATCTTGCCCAATTATTCCACAACTCTACGGGCTACCAAAGTTACATAAATCATTATATAACCCCCCCATGAGGCCGATAGTATCCGGCAATGGCTGGATTACTGAGCCTATTTCTATTTATTTACAAAAACAACTGCACCCTTTCTTATCACGCTGCAGCAATGTTCTAAAAGATACAATGGATTTTGTTAAGTTAAGAGATTGGTTTAAAAGTCTGCATGTTACAGAGTTGTGTAAGAGCGATTTTCTTTTTGTGACCTTAGATATTTCATCTCTTTTTACGGTCATACCTAATGACTATGGAATTGAATCTATCAGAGAGTTTTTGACTTTACAGGCCTCTTTATCTATGAGACATGTGGAGAATATTTGTTCTTTGTTAGATATAGTTCTAACCAATAATGTCTTCTTGTTTGATAATCAATTCTACTTGCAGCTAACTGGAGTAGCTATGGGCACATCAGTAGCTAATACATATGCCAACTTAGTATTACATCATCCTCTTTCGGCTTTTCCCGTTAGGGGTCACCACAGCAGATCATCTCTTTCCATTTCTTCCTATCCTCTGCATCTTGCTCTGTCACACCAACCGCCTGCATGTCCTCTCTCACCATGTCCATAAACCTTATCTTAGGCCTTCTTCTTTTCCTCTTACCTGGCAGCTCCATCCTTAGCATCTTTTTCCCAATATACCCATCATCCCTCCTCAGCACATGTCCAAACCAACGCAATCTCGTCTCTCTTGCTTTGTTTCCAAACTGTCCAACATGAGCTGACCCTCTAATATACTGATTCCTAATCCTATCCATCCTAGTCACACTGAGTGCAAATCTTAACATCTTTAACTCTGCCACATCCAGCTCTGACTCCTGCCTTTTTGTCAATGCCACTGTCTCCAACCCATATAACATAGCTGGTCTCACTACCCTCTTGTAGACCTTCCCTTTCACTCTTACTGGTATTACATCAATGGGAAACAACATATATTTGTAGTAACTTTAACCCCTTGAACAGTAATGTATGCTTTAATCAATGTTTTGTAGACAATTGTTTTTTAATTTGGAAGGGGTCTCCCACTGAACTATCTGATTATACTGATTATTTGAATACTACCACCACTTTTTTGAAATTTAAAACAGAGTTTTCAGATAGTTATATTACATTCTTAGATTTGAAGGTAGAACTGAAAGAAGGATTGTTACACACAAGTATATATAAGAAAGAGGTACATACATATTGGTAGATATATACACAGGAATAGTATGCATGCACCACATGTCTTCAAAGGAATAGTAACAGCACAATTTAATAGGGCCAGTAGGCTCAATACTGATGATTCTCTCTTTTTCACACAACTTGATAAAATGAAGAGTGATTTTTTGAGCAGTGGCTATGATTCTAACTTGCTGTTAGAACTGAAGGCCAATACTGTAAGGAACAGGCAGACATTACTTAGACCTATTCTATCATTATCGGATGTGTCCGCTTTAGAGTTAGGTAAGGAACAAATAGATACAACTAGGATTAGATATATTACCACATACAATACTAGGACACAGTCAGTTAAACATATTATAGAAAAGAATTGGGTTATTTTGATGGCATCAGCAGAGGTAAGGAATGTCTTGGATTCTCGACCCTATTTGTCAGATAGGAATATGAGAACTTTGAAAAATAAACTGTGTTATAAGGATTTTTAGAAGTAGTCGTAATCCTCATATTGCGTCTAGGCATGATACTTTTAGCTGTATGAATTGTACATGTTGTGTAGACATTCTAGGCAATGCTAGTGATGTTTTTACTCACCCTATTACTGGAAGAGTTTATAAATTTAATCTAACAGCTACTTGTGTCACTGTGAATGTGGTTTATCTAGCTACTTGTACTCTATGTCCTTGTTTCTACATGGGGAAAACCACGAGAAAACTAAAAGAATGCATCATTGAACATAAATCCGAAATTAGAAGGAATAATGATAAAAATGCATTATATAAACATATTAATACCAATGGTGCTAATCATAGGTTTAGATTTAGGGTGATAGACGTGTTGCATGTATCTTTGAAGGGTGGTGATATTAATAATTTCTTAGAGATTAAGGAGTATGAATGGATTCTGAGATTAGCTTGGTTTGAATACTGCTGTAACTTTGAAACCTGTTTTAGTTAAGTTACAGCAGACTAAGTTATGCTGCTAAGTATATGTTTGTATCTAATTATTTTACATATATACACATATATATGTGTATATATGCTTATTGTGGTATATATATATATATATATATATATATATATATATATATATTTATATATATTTGTTATATATTTTGAGTATTGCTTTTAATGGTTTTAACTGTTTCTTTAAAAATTTTTATGTATGTTTGTCACATGATTGACTGGCTGCAATCATGTGATATGTTTGACTCCTATTTAAAGCTGATTGTTTTGTTTATTGCTTTGTATTAGTATTGAAGAAGGGTATAAACCTGAAAGCTTTGCTATTTTCATAAAGTCTTTTTCTGGACGTTGGTGTGTGTGTGTTTTTTTTTATCCCTCTATGCCATGGTAGCCAAAGTAGAAATATTTAGATGTGTATGAAGAAACATTTAGCTGGTGCCTGATGTGACTTGTACATAGTCATTGCAGATATGATTTCCATATGTCCATTCACAGTGATTCCCTTTGTATGGTATTTTTATCTTTCAAACAGTTGTGTAACTATGTAGTTAGTATATATAAATAACACAGTTTCAGATGTGGAGTGTGGCTTGCCTCCCAGTAAAAAAGTGTTTTTGATTATTTGTACCTTGGGTATTTTTTGATTGTATTATGTTTCAGTTAGTTTGAATTTTATTAAATTGTCTTTTAGTTAAATGGGGTCCACTCCCACACCACGTTAGTAACGGGTGCTAACCTTAACCCTGCCCCTCCCCTCAACCCTAACATTACACCTTATCTTCATAAAAACCTTTCCATAACACTGCCAGTACACAAGACAAACTCAGACACACAGACAATCACAAACACATTTACTTATCCTTCACTCATCCCCAACCCTAACCCTAGCCCACATACACACACAGAAATGCTGTCAACCCTCCAACCCTACGTGTTTGTCTTGACATTACATGTCATAGACATTTCCATTGCTTGGCTATCCGTAACATTAAACTACATCACCACATCCCCTACATTTGTTGAAGAAATGACATTTAATAAAACATGGGAGACCCATACACAAGCACACACACACACACACACATATATATATATATATATATATATATATATATATACACACACATATATATCTGTGTATATGTATATATATATATATATATATATATATATATATATATATATATATATATATATATATTATCAAGTTCTGTGTGGACAAAACCATTACTGATTGATCACAACTGGTTACAGTTTCATCCAGCTATAAATATAAAAAAATACCATTTTTTGTAGGGGTGTACAAGCTTCTGCTGCACCCCTTACTTGAAGAACATTAATCCCAGACCCCCACAGCTATATTAATTCTGCAGCCGCACAAGGACAACAAAAAGTGACAAATACAAAATAATGTGAATCATTGCCCACAATAACTATTTATGAGAAACTACAATTGACTTGGTGTAGTTCATATAGTTCTGGTAAGCAGTAGTAGGGAAGCCAGGCTACATATCTGTAGTATGATAGTATTACTATTTATATTCAGACTATCTTCAAACAATACAACCAAGTGTCCACTAAGTAATTGTCTGTTAGCATTATGCAGTGTGTTTGCACTTAGCAGGTATTCTTACTCCCTGGAAGCTTTTATGTGTAATATTAGTAGATGTGCAACATATGCAAGCATTAGTGCACAAGCACAAATACATTTGTGCTTATCTGCACCTGGCTGAGGTAAGTCTTTTTTGTACTGTCTGAGTTGTAGCAAGCTACACAAAATTTTGAAAAAACTGCTGCATCAGAGGACGTAGAATTTTATGGTTGTCACTTGAACTTCAGAACTTATTATAAAACAAAGATGGAGCTGTCTGTCAGTAGTGGTACCACTTTTGCATCATGTTTAAGGTTAGACATCTCCAAATATCGTATATGTGTGTTTATTTTTAGCTCAGCTTTATTATTATAGTGCTTAATTTTTGACTCTTTCCATATTAGTACATGGAAAACTGAAAAAAAAATTGGATCTGTAATGAAATAATGCACCTCAATTAGTCAAGATACAAGACATCATAACTGAAACCTCTAAGCTACAAAATACATAGCCTCAAGAGATCACACAATACAGTGAAAATTCCAATAAATAATCTTTTTGTAGAGGGAGCTGAAACCCAAACTTTGTGTGTATACCACCTCTGACAATGCACAAAGTCACAAAAAAGGAACATGTTTTTATTAAATGAAGCCTACATTTTCTTTGTATATATCTTCTGACAAGGCAAAATCTTTGGTATTATAACAACATAGAACAGTGATATTCACATTACAATATTTTAAACTACACTAACAGACAATAAGCAGTAGGTTTTCTGTATTGAAACATTTGAAGTAAACATCATATAGTAATGTGTTCTTGGAATTGGTATATATAGTTAGAGGGTGTGTGGGGGGGGGGGTGAAGCCCCCCACATTGGGGGTGTTGGAGCAAAGCCCTCTGTTACGGCTACTCTGCTCTGGGCCAGTAATCAAGAAGCCTCAATCCTCACCACTGACAGTTGTGAGAGACAGCTACTAAAAACAGGAATGGATTTATACACTATTTTCAGATGCACCTCTGTGTATCAAGTACAGTTTCCACCAAGAGCACACAGGGAGCATGCTACAGACCTGGGGCTGGACTCTC
This sequence comes from Protopterus annectens, assembly GCF_019279795.1. NCBI lineage: Eukaryota > Metazoa > Chordata > Ceratodontiformes > Protopteridae > Protopterus > Protopterus annectens. The sequence goes on along the minus strand of NC_056746.1, from coordinate 859,726,855 downwards.
TGTCTTTCCAGAGGGTCTACTTTATATTGCCGAAAACTTAAAATCTCGAGCACTCACATGTGCCCCCACACCGCTAAATATATATTTCAGTTTTGAGATCGCACTACGGTGAGGAAAGGGCAAATATCCCGATCTCCACTGTACTGCGATCCAAAAAAATGAATATCGAATATCTGCATTTTCACTCATGTGAGCGCTCAAGATTTTAAGTTTTCGGTGATCTAAAGTAGACCCTCTCCAGATCCCCAAACAAGACTCACTTTGGAGCACTGTGACCCAGTTCGAAGTAGCTGACACACCCACACTTTGGTATTTGATTTTCACACATACACACACTCCTGGGAAAGACTGATACAGATTTACTAACTGTACCCCTTCTGTCCAGACTATAAGGTAACCATGCTGGCACCAGTCAACCATTCTCAGGCTCTTAAAAGGGTATCCAATTATACTGAGTAAAATAAATACTAATATAAATGGTAAAGCATAACCAAGTAGCAAGTCTTTTTGTAGTGGCCATGGCATCATTAAAATAAGCACAAGTACTCTCAAGATGTTAAAAGTATTCTCTAAAAGACCAACCACAATAGAAGGTATAAAAATATTTAATAATAAATAATAAAATAGAAAAACATGAGAATACTAAATATCTAAGTACAATAAACACCAGAGTTTCAATCACAGGAGAAATAAAAATGACATACCTGGACAGATTGAAACAGATGCAGAAAAACAATACTAAACTAATCTCAATTTCCTGTCTGTCTAAAGAAAGTACAGTTGTGTACACTTACCATAAATGCAGATGTTCAAGTGTAGTCAATGTTGCAGTCATCACATTTGGGTTATCTCTGCCAGGGTAGCCTTCGGCCAGGCCGAATACCTGAGGCTTAGTATTTCTGCATCGGTTGCTGTCACTTCAGTACTGATGTCAGGTCGTCAGTAGTATAAAGTAAGGCAGCTGACACCATTACCTCAATTTTCTTGCCCTAACCTGTCAGGAGCCTCCAAGTAGGAGGCAGGTTCTGGTGGAAGAATCCCACCAGTAGAAAGTAAATACCAATAAGTCCCTTGTAAGGAAGGAGAAGAGAAAAGAGGGGGATGGAGGGAAGGAAAATTTATGAAGGCTTGCCTGCCGCAGTTCCCACAAAATCATTGCCTGCCTTGCTAATGTGATACAAGAATGTTGTGTGTGTTGTCTGTTAGCACACATGACAGGAAGGCTGTCTGCTAGACAGGAAGAAGTAACAGAAGAAGTAACATGAAAGCCATTGCTGCAAACTTAGATGCTGTAGTCTCCTGATATCACTGTCCTGTATCCACTTTCCTGGCAGGCCACTTGTCCTGTATATTCCATCCATTGTCTATGTCTCCCTGCCATGTCCAATCTCTCTGTCGCTAGAATCTGACTTCACCTCTGGCCGGTCACAGAGAGTCCTTGAAAAATGTGACATTCTGAGCCCACCCACAAATGATTATGGAAAAATGCAAGTTATTGGCTGGCACCACAGTGTCCATACATTACATAGTGTCCATCCATTGTTTAGATACCATTGCAGCTTTTCCATATATGCAGTTTGGCATATGAAAGACCCAGAACCCAAGATGTCAGCTGTCCTAATGTTGAAGGACTGTGATGAGATCGCTAATGGAAGATGAGGGAGTTGATGGAAGTTGTTTGTCGGGACTCTTCTTTTGTTTGTCCGGGTAAAAAGGCTATCTGGGCTCACTGTATTCAGTCCTCACACCCTTGACTTAGACTGGACTAGAGAGTACTCACAGACTACTTTTTTATTTCGCTCAATGAACCAGGCCAGGTGCATCTTAGCAAGAATATCACATATTCCAGAGAGAGAAGAGATTTCAGTCGTTCAGAAGCCAGAATCAGAAAGTAAGTCTTTTTAAGCCTACTTTTGTATCTGGAGCCAGAAGAAAAGCTACAACTACTTTTGAAAGAACTGATAAGGGCAAGATACAGAAAATGCAATCAAAGGCATGCAGAGAACTGATAATGTGAATTGATGCAGATGAACTGCAGATACTTCCTGCAACTGAGTCTGAAAGGTTGATGAAGGTAAGCTTCCTGAGACGCAAAGTTACCATCCAGTGATAGAGCCCAGCAGAGGTAATTGGACTGTAACAATGACATTTTGAATGTTGGAATGTCCAAACAAGTGTTGAGGATAATCCATCCAAAATTGGTTTCCTAGCAGTTCCCCTTTTTGGAAGGAGGAACAGGGCCAGGAATAAAACTTAGGCCCAGGCTTCTGGCACAGGATCCGCTGAATGGCTTTGCTCTGGAGCAACAGAGGAATTTCTTTATAGGCCTTTTCAAGTAATGGAGGAATGTCTGGCAAAAATGGAAATAAGGCAAGAACCCGAATAAACCTGTAACCGCGGTGATGTCTATCCACACCCATCTGTCTAATTTTGCTTCTATTTTTCCCTTTAAAAAGTGCCAGCCTTCCAAAGGTGCAGGCTCAGAAGGCAAGGGCAGCTGAGAAAGGCAAGTCATTAAAGGACTTTACGTCTGACCTCACCAGAAGACTGAGACTGGGAACTGCCTGTTCTGGCCTAAAAGAGAACCTTGCTCTGAACCCCTACTTCTGCCCTACCCCTACCTAGAGAGGGAATCATAGAAAGATAAGAACCACCCCTTAGTAGGCCAATTTCTACTAAACTTTGGAGGCTGCTGAACCTGCAACCTGCAAAATCTTTTAAATTACCCTTATAGACTTAGCCTGTTTCTTTCTTCTTTAAACTGCTTCCTACACACACACCAAATAACAGTACATCAGCATCTAAAATCTAAAAATCCCTTCTCTACATGTTCAGCTAAATTCTCCAGCTCCTCAGCTGCAGCCTGCTAGACAGAAACCCAGTGGCTGCCGCCCCCGAAGAGCCTGTACAGCATCAAAACCACATTGCAAGGAATGCTTACCCACCTGCAACAACGTCTCTCAGGCCCTAAAAAAGGTATATACACAATGTATGGTAATCTCTATGGAGGTATCTGTTTGTCAAAAAGAAATACAGTTATTCACTTTTTCTGACATCCGGTTAAATACTGAGGCAAGAAAAAAAAATATTCCCACAACGCCAACCTGCACACTAATACTGTTTCTGCGACCACCGGCAAAAAAGAGGAGGATATGATCGTCGGTCATGCGCATTGCATCCCCGGCCTGGCGTCAGTCAGTCAAATGCGACCCGGATGCCCAGCTATTGTTTCTGGTATTCGGGCTGACTGGGACAGCGGACTACCCCCAAGTGTTAGGACTGCAGCAATGTGAGATGAAGAACATCCAGTACTGCAACAGTGAATACACTCGAACATCTACATTTATGGTAAGTGTACACAACTGTACTATGTTCTTCGTGTTTCACTGTTGCAGTCATCACATTTGGGTTGATTCCCAAAGCTGAGGAAAAGGGTGGAGGCAGTCAAGGAAACTAGGGGCTGGCTAGGATGCCCTGCATGACTGCAGAGACAAACCATGTCCTGGATTTGGAGAAGAGAGGCAGGTGGTAGTGTTTGGTAAAAGTGTGAACAGATGTCCAGGTGGCAGCCTCCAGGATGTCCCTGGTGGGGACTCCTCTGAGGAAAGCTGCAGAGGTGGAGGCTGCTCTGGTGGAGTGATTCCTGACACTCTTGGGGGAGGCTTTCCATGTTGTTTGTAGCAGAAATGGATGCAGTAAGCTATCCATTAGGAAATGGTTTGTTTGGAGATGGCTTTGCCTTCTTCCCTGGTAGCAAAGCTAACCAGTAATTGTTCAGACTTTCTGAAGGATTTAGTCCTGTACAGATAGAATCTAAGTTGTCTGTGCACATCTAGAGAGTGCAGGATCCTTTCCCCCTTGTTCTGGGGATTATGAAAAAAGGTGGGCAAGTGAATGGGTTGGTTGAGAGCCACACTGGACGCCACCTTGGGCATGAAGGACAGGTTTGTCCTGAGGGATACCCTGTCAGCATGGAAGATGATGAAGGGTCCCACAGCCATGAATGCTTGCAGCTCAGAGACTCTTCTGGCTGAAGTGATGGCCAGAAAGAAAGCTGTCTTCCAGGAGAGAAATTTAGCTCTTCAGAGGAGGCTGGTTCAAAGGGGGGCAGGGTGAGATTTTCCAACACAAAGTTAAGGTCCCAAGCTGAGGCTGGTGCTCTTCTGGGTGGCCTCAAGTTGCTAGCCCCTCTTAGGAACTGTTTGATCAAAGGGTGTGAGGAAAGGGGCTGCTCAGTGGGAAAATGAGCAGAGCTAGCAGAGGCATGAATTTTAATAGAGGAAAAAGAGAGACCAGTGTGTAGAAAGTCAACTAAGTAATCCAGGATAAGAGGGAGGGATGGCTGTGCCATATTGGCTCCCTTAGCCTGAATCCAGGTGCAGAACCTTTTCCATTTGTCCGCATAAGACTTTCTATTGCTAGGCCTCATGTATAACATCTAGAACCTGTTTACTGAGATTGACAGATTGATTAAGGTTTAGGGAATAAGCCAAGCTGCCAAATTGAGGGTCTGCAATTGAGGATGCATGAATTCCCCTTCCCTCTGGGTCAGGTGGTTTGGAATCTGAGGAAGATGCTATGGTGGCAGTGGGGACAGGCTGTGCAGCAAGGTGTACCAGTACTGGTGAGGCCAGTCTAAAGCTATGAGAATTGTCATTGGTTTTTCCTTCCTTATTTTGAGGAAAGGCATAGACCGATAGATTGACCCAGGGGGAAGGACAGGGCATCCACTTTCCAAGTCATGCAGTGATGCTCCCTGGTGCAGAATTTGCTGAGCTGATGGTTGGTGTGGGAGGAAAAGAGGTCGACCCTCAGGGTGCCCCATTTCTGAGTTATTAGGGTGAAGGTTCTTCTGTTGAGCTGCCACTCATGGGTTCCAGAAGATTTCTGCTTAATTGATCAGCCAGAGAGTTGAGAGAATCTGGTAGGAATTGTGGTAACAGGTGGAGTTGAATGACAGAGGCTGTGTGCCAAAGGGTCATGGCCAGCCTGCATAAGAGGTAGGAGTGAGTTCCTCCCTGCTTGTTGATATACCACATCACAGTGGTGTCTGTTTTGATGAGGAGAGCCCCTGGGGAGAGAAGAGGCTTGAAAGCTATCAAGGCGTGCTGGACAGCCATCATCTCTTTTTGGTTGATATGCAGAGGGATTTGCTTGTGGGCTCCATTGGCCCTGTATGCACCTGCCATCCAGGTGTGCACCCCAGGCATAGTCTGCTGTATCTGTGTTGAGGGTCTGGGTGGTGTGGTGTGGTGAAAAAGGTAGTCACTTGTTGTGGGAGCATGCTGTTTCCCACCAAAGAAAATCTTTTCTGAGGCAGGGAATTATAGGTATAAGAGTCTCCAGGTCTTGAGAGTGTTGACACCAAAGGCTTTTTAGGTACCATTGAAGTTTTCTCATATGCAGTCTGGCATATGTAATGAGCAGTATGCAAGTTGCCATGAACCCCAGAGCTTGCAGGATTTTCCTTGCAGATAGCTGGGGTCTGGTGTCTAGTTGAGAGAAGTAGGCTGTCAGGAAAATTTGCTTTACTGATGCAAGGAATGCCATCTGGGATGCTGTGCCCAAGCTTGCTCCCAGGAATATAATCCTTTGGATGGGCACCAGTTTGGATTTCTTTTCGTTGATTGTGTACCCTACAGAGGTTAGAAGGGACTTTACAAAGGCCAGGTGCTTGAGCAACTTTTCCTGGCTGTCTGCCTGAATTAGGCAGTCATTTAAGTATGGGTAAATCTGGATATTCCTTTGTCTGCAAAAGGCAATGTCCAGAGCCAGACATTTTGTGGAAACTCTGGGAGCAGTGGATAAGCCAAAGGGAAGAGCAGAAACCTGAAAGTGTTGAGATCCTGCCCTGAACCAGAGATATTTTTTGTATGTTTCCCTGATAAAAATGTGGAGGTAGGCCTCCTTTAGATCTAGGGTGGCTAGCCAAGCATCCTTGGAAAGCATGGGTAGCAGCTGCTAGAAGGCGAGCATTTTGGATTTTGGGATCACCAGGAAGGTGTTTAGAATGGATAGATCGAGGACGGGGCACCAGGTGCCCTCTTTTCTGGGTACCAGAAAACGTCTGGAGTAGAAACTTTGGCCTTTCTGTTCTGCAGGAACATGCTCTACTGCCCTCATAGAGAGCAGGGAAAGGACTTGCTTTTGTGCCTTTGTCCAGTGGTTTGGAGGAAGATCTGGGAACCCTGTTGGGGTTGGAAGGGTGTAGAAAGAAAATTTGTATCCCTGGAATAATATGTTGAGAACCCAGCGGTCGTTGGTAATGGTGGCCCAAGTGCTTGTGTGAAAGGAGAGTTTTCCTCCTAGGGGTAAGTGAAGTGGGCAGAGGGAGGGGGATTGGGGAGGTGAGTTCTTACCATAAGGGTGTGGCTTAGAACTCCCTAGTTTTGAAGTGGAGGTAGTCCACTGCTTGGATCTCTGCATTCCCTGTGGCTGCTGTCAGTGGGGTCTGGTTCCCTGGGTCTGGCCTGAACTGGCTTAGTGAGAGCAGGAAAGGACCAGTGATTGGTGCGACAATGCCTGCTGAACCTGGGAGGTTGGACCTGTAAGAAATCCTTAACTGTCTGCATAGATTTTGCTTTTTCTTCCATCTTTGAAGACCTCTTCTGCCTTAGTGCCAAATAAGTTGTCTTTGTGCAAGGGGGCATCCAACAATTTAGATCTGATATGGTCTGACAAGGGCTGTTCCTTAAGCCACGCATGCCTTCTAATGACAGATCCAGTAAATGCTGCCCTGCGAGAAGCTTCTAGGGTGTCAAAACCACAGTGTAAGGTGTGTTTAGTTACTTGACTTGCAGAATGCATCAACTCTTGTAACTCTTTAGACTCTGCACAAGCAGGAAAGGAAGATTTTTTTTTGTTTGAGGAGTTCCAGAGTATGCTGCTGAAATTTTAGCATATGGAACTGACAATTTAGTGCCCTGATTGCAAGGGTAGCTGAGGTGTGTACTTTTTTACCCCATCTATCTAGTGCTCAGGAATCCTTGCCTGAGGGGGTGGGATTCTTAGCAGATGTTGCTTTAATCCCCGTAGGCCTTGAAAAATTACCTCAGGGTCAGCAGTAGGATTTTTAAAAATAAATTTGTGAGAGCCAGGGACTCTGTAGTACCTGTCTAGTTTTCTGGGTGCAGGAGGGAGGGTGTCAGGAGTCAAGCTGGATTCCAGGAAAAGATCTTCCACAACATCCAGGACTGGGGGATGGTCAATGGTCTGTGCTGTGGAAGTTCTAAGAATTACCTGAGTCTCTTTTTAGACTGAGGGCAGTCCTGACTCTCCCATTGGAAATGCTCCCCTAAGGTATGAAGGGTTTCCCCAAAGGAAAAATCCTCTGGGGGAGAGGCTGAAGGAATGGAATCTTCTGCATCAGAATCCTCATAAGTAGAGAGGGGTGACATGTCTTCATATTCAGATGCAACAGAGTCATCTGACTCTTCTTCAGACAAAACTACAGGGGACAAATTTCTTTTCCTTTTGGAGGGGGTAGCTTGGCTTCCCCTGATCAGCATGATAAGGTCTTCCACCATTTTAAGCATTTGGGTCTGAGGCAAGGAAACAGGTGTTTGAGATTGGGTCGTCGGTTTCTTCGGTGTATTTTCATACCCTGGGCCTAAGATACTCGGTCGTTTTCAAAAGAATGGTAGAAGCGAAAGAAGTCGGTTTGTGTTGAGAATCGGTAGTGCGAAGGACTTCCTCACAAGCCGGTGCCTGCTCAGCGGCTCCAGACCCATCCAAGGTAGAGACGACCGCAGGATCCTTAGTCGAAGAAGAGTCATGCGGCATACCAGACTCCAAAAGGGTCTACAGAAGTAGGCATTAGAGACTGCGAACGCACCTCACTGAAGACTGGAGAACTGATAACTAGCTTAACGGGAGCATCATCAGTAGATTTGGACCTGTGCAGTCTGTCTCTGTCTTTATCTTTATGCTTTTTTGGAAGATCTGCTGTCGGATGGCTTACTGAAGCCATATCGGAGTTCGAGGACTGTAAGCAAAAATATCTAGCTTCAATAAGGGCCTGACGATGGATAGTTCTAGCATTAAACAAAGCACAGAAGTGACACTGGGGACGTCGTGGTCTGGGCCTAAACAAATGACGCAGTAAGAATGAAAGTCTCAGTGTGGTATTTGCTTTCCACAGGTGAGACAATTGTTAACTTTTTCCTGACATCAGTTAGTGCAAGAAAAAAGGATCCCCAACAGGGTACTTAGCTTTGGAAGACTTCAGCTTAAATTCAGTAGACGAAACTCAGGTAGTGGCCAACCAGCCCTCGTGTGAACTACTTCTGCTTTGGGCTCCATGACAAGAAAGACTGATCTAATGGCGTCGGCTGCCTTACTTTACAGTACTGATGACCTGATGTCAGTACTGAAGCAACAGCGACCGACGCTGAGGGCTACCTTGGCAGGGATAACCTAAATGTGATGACTGCAACAGTGAAACATGAAGAACATTAACTGTTCCCCAGCTAACTTAATTAATGCAGCAAGGCAAGATTAGATGCTGAAATGCTTACTTCCAGAAGGCAAGGTGATGAGCTTCTAACTAACTGAATTGAATTCAACTTAACTGACTGTGATAACTGTCACAGATGTTTATGTCAAGTTCCAAAGGAAACAAAACAAACCAAACGGCTGTGAGAGTTCTATCCTCTCAGTGCTGGTTATAGAATGACATCACATTTGATCACCTGAGTCTGGTATAATATACACTCAGAGCTTTGCTAAGATCTGCTGCAGTATCTGAAAGCTATATAACAATTTCAAAAACTTCTACTCTTCCCTTCCAGGATTCTTTGTTTAAACATAAACATTTAATCAGTTATAATAACACTGTTGATACATTTTTTACACAAGCATCTGTACAAGTTAGTGTGACAGTCAAATGACACAAAATTATTTACAAAACTCCAGCTAGCTATGCTGGCATATGTTACACATGCACTGCCCTGTCCTCCCTGGTACATATGGCAACACCCCACATTGCCACATCTCTCCTCCCCCTTTGAAGACTCAAGCTAGTTTTTCAAATGACCCTGGAAAAACATTGCTTGAGAGAAATGGGCCTGTCTGGCAACACATTAAGCTATACCCTGTTTTAAGAGTCCATCTACAATAGTATTTCTAACCCACTACTGTGCTATACTATCATCTCATATGCCTACAACCCTAGGCTGCACCTTAATAACTTGGTATTTTGTTGGTTGAGTCTATGTAGCCATGTTAAGGGATTGTGGTCTGTAACCACAGTGAATTTCCATCTATACAGATAATACTGAAGTTTTTGACATGCCCACACTACGGCTGGACATTCTTTTTCTATAGCTGCATAACAATCCTCCCTAGGTTGGAGTCTACAGCTGAGATATACAACTCGGTGGTGTTCTCCCTCTAAGGAAACCTGGCTGAGTACACCCCCCCACCACATAATTTGAAGCATCCACCTGCACAACAAATTATTTGCTGCAATCTGGACTGAATAAAACAGGGGGTCCTTCCAAAGCCCCTTTAATCTTTTGTAATGCCTGCACACAGCCTGGGGTCCACACTACTTTATCTGGCCTGTTTTTCCTTGTCAGGTCTGTGAGGGGAGCAGCTATTGTACTATAACTGGGAATAAATTTTCTATAGTACCCCGCTGTCCGCAAGAATGCCCTCACCTACTTTTTAGTAAGAGGGACAAGCCACACCTAAATAGCATCCACTTTGGCAGTTTCTGGCCTAATCGTGCCACTCCCCACTCTATGTCCCAGGTAGGACACCTCTGCCATACCCACCAGGCACTTACTGGGCTTAATGGTCAATCCTTCCCTTTGCAGTCTGTCCATGACCTCCCTGACATGCTGAGGCTTCATCATGTTTACATAGTACAATTTGTGCCCCTGCCTCCTGCCTCCTGCCTAGCATGTTTACCATGTAATTAACAATATTGACCTTCCTTACCACTTTGAAGGGTCCCTCCCAAGCTGCCTGCAGCTTACTGTGTCTGGCAGAAGTGAGCACCCTAACCTGCTGTCCCACAGCATACTCTTGGGCTTCAGCATTCCTGTCATACCAGACCGATTTCTGCTGTTGAGCTCCTGCCAAGTTTTCCTGGGCCACATTCATGAGCTCCCTAATCCTTTTCTTGAGGTTTAGGATATATGCCATAACAGACTCCTTGTGGGATTTACACTCCCCCTCCCCCTCATCATGAATGAAAACTAAAGGCCCCCTCACCCTATGCCCATACAGCAACTCAAAGGTGAGAAACCTGTGGATTCCTGGGGTTCCTTGGTCTCCCCCCAGTCTACCAGACATACCTGCCGGTCTCCAAGCCTGACTGCATGTAACTGCATGCACATAGGGTACTGCATTATCAAAATCATTCCCTATCAAGACATCTGCAAGAATATCCTCAAACACAGTTACCTGCTTGTTTCCCTTTCCACCCTCCCAGTCAAGGTGAACCCTGGCCAAAGGTATTTGGAATGGGATCCCTCCTCAAGCTCTGACTGGAGTGGACAGCCCAAGCAAGTACTGCTCCTTTTTAACCACTGCGGGCTTCACAATAGTTATGTCAGAGGCTGTGTCTCTCTTAGCAGTGCCCTGCCTTCCATCCACTAAGATAGGATACAAACTCTGGTGACAGTTTGGTACCCATGTTGTCTCCAGACAACTTACTACTCGCACTCTGTTTTTCCCACTTGCTAGATCCCTCACCTTTTATTCCTCACCCTGCTTCAGTGGACATTTATATGCTACATGCCCCCTCTGGTTACATTTAAAACATCTAACCTCTGATCCTGGCCTTGTACCTGAACTAGTGGCTTCCCCTATTACTGGTAGACTCTGTTGGGGTGATTTAGGCTGCCCACCATGGGATTCTTTATATCCATGTGCAGCACTGGATATCCCCTTCTTGTGCAATGATGCTCTGTTTGCTAAGTAGAGAGCCCCTTTTCTCTCCCAGCTCATTTGCAGAGTTACACCACCAGTCTGCCAACCAGATTCTCATTTCCTCAGGCATAGTACTAAAGTCTTGTTCCCTCACCAAAAGGTCTTCCAGTCTTTCAAAAGTGGTGACCTGACATCCACTCACCCAACTATGAAAATAAGTGTTTAACTCAGCAATATAATCATACACGTCCATCTGCCTTGCGTCTATGCTCACAAAACTTTTTTCTGTAAGCTTCAGGTGTTAATTTATAACAGTTCAATAAACATTGTTTCATTCTATCCTAGCTTAATCAGTATCAGACAATTTAGAAACAGCAGTTACAGCTTTACTACAGAGTAAGGGGGTTAGGAACTGTACCCAGAGCTCTTGGACAACATTATACTTTTACATACTTTTTCAAATATATGAAAAAAACTATCAGAGGGATCTCCCTCTGCAAATTGCGGAAGAAAGTTACTGACCTTTATTGCTTCAGGGATCCAGTTATTCCATTCCTCATTACCTCCATGACCCCGATGAAGAGTCAACTTCTCCCACTCATGTTTTCAATGCTTCTCTTTTTCTTCAGCTTCCAATTGCCGCAGTCTCATTTTCTTTGATCTCCAAATATTTGGTCTCCAGTGTATGCTGAAGTTGCTTCTCCTTTTCTTCAGCCTCCAAATGTTTGGCCTCCAGTTCAAGTCTCTTTAACTCCAAATGGATTTTTAAGTCCTCTGAGGAAAAGGTGAACTGTCCTGTTTCCGGAGACTGCACATCCCCAACACCAGACTGGTCATCTGGTCAGTGGTCCAAGTTACAGCTGCGATTAAGGCTGAAATAATTTCCTCTTTAGTCTGGTTAGCATGCACCACTACTTTGGCTTTGCACACCTTCAGTGGATAGGGTTCAATGTTTAGCCCTTCAATGCAAATGATATTTGATGGTTAAACATAGACCCATAAAGCAAAACTATGAATCCACACTACTAGTGTAGGAGAAGAGACTGATTTTTATATTACAGAGGAAGTCAGCAGGAAAGTCTTCAAATCTGATGCACACCAGTGTAACTGTAAACAATCTTAAGCTATTTCAGTTGCTCATTTTCTGAACTTTTCTACTGAATCTATCAAAAGGTGGGCACACAGAAAAATGTAAATGCCACCCTTTTATTTCAAAATGGCTGTACATTAGCACATTTGATTTTGAGAACTATTTGGTCAGTTATACCTTGCTAGTTTAGAATTAATATCCAATGCAAGACAGGGAAAGGGAGTAAAGAAAAATATTATGCAATGAAATATAAAGTTCCAACCTAGATGTGTGTCTAGATACAGGATAATGTGTAATTTCCTTTAATAAATTAAGCATTCTAAAACATTAAGTTGACAGTTGCATCACCAGTTAAGCAATGTTGTAAAACCACATACAACAAGCGTCAGAATCTCTTCCTTATACACACTGCATTCACCCTTGGCTGTATTTATAAAAAATAAATAAATAAATTTGGGTTCAGTATTTTCACTTATTTTCTGATAGAGTACTTGCTGTCACATTTCCAACTGCCCCTCCCACAAAAAAGTAACTCCATGTCAAACTTATAGTTTTAGACATATGTGATGCCCACCACTGCTACCATTATATGATGGCCACCCATATGTGTCGTCCCCATGCTGGGCCAGTGATCAAAGAGCCTGAATCCTCACCACTGACACTGGAGAGGGACGTGCACTTGGAATACAAATGGATATACTCAGTATTTCCAGATGCAGTCCTCTCTGCATCAAGTACAATTTTTCTTAAGAGCAAAAATGGACCACACTCCACATAGGGTCTGGATGTTTTTATATATGTCTCCTCCCTCCAGGTCTCCAATAAGACTCCCCACTGGTTCAGTTGTAGGCTTAGGTCCTGAGCCAAGTGTCCAAGCCAAGTCCTCCAACATTCCTTCTGTGAACCCAGTGCTTTATGTCCCTGCGCGTGCACACACACACACACACACACACACACACACACACACACACACACACACACACACACACACACACACACACAGTTATCACCACCACCAGACACTCTCTAATCTCAAAGGCCCTTAACAAAGGGTGTCCAATTATACTGTGCAATAATACTAATACAAATAAATGGTAGTCGTTCATTAAGATGGCTAGACCATCTGAAGTGGAACACACAGTGTCACCAAATAAATATAAGTACTCTCAAAGGTTACTTTCTACAAGGACCAGTCACAATAAAAGTTTAAATATATTTAATGATAAATAATAAGATAGCATGAAAATACTGAATATATATTTACAGTAAACCACAGAGTTCAAATCACAGAAAATATTGAAATCAACATTGATGGACAGACTCATACAAATAAAGAAAAACACTCTCTAAACTAAGCTTCACTATATTCCTGACTGATATAAAAGAATTACTGTTCACTAGTTAAGTTACTTACTACCACAAGGCAAGATGGTGTGGGTGAGGGTCTTTCTAGTCAGGCTTCCCAAACAGAATTCTCAGTACTCTGAGATTTCTCTTTGTAATATCTAAAATATAATTTCCAAGAGGGCTGGCAGAATGATGTCATCTGGTCTCCTGACTCTAGGTTCTCATAGTATTCCCCTTTTATGCTGAGACAGGAATTTAGCACAGACAGCCACAATGCTCATCCAAATGTTTATGGCAGTGCCTGTGGCCTCCCCCTCTTTTCACTGAGCTAATGGACAAAGGCTCTTTCACAGACCCAGCATCTGCAGTCTTATTCATCACTTTGGGTAGCATTTTAATGGTTTAATAGCTCATTTACATTTCCTTTATTTTTCTTAAAGTAAGTTAGCTGGTTACCCTCCGCTGCGGCAGTATCCTATATTAAAACATATACATTTAATTCAGTTGCAACAATACATGTACATTTCTTTTCATTTCACCAGGGTGCATTGTTCATACATTTTAACACAAGCAAACCTCACCGATACATTTTCAGCACAAGCACCTGCACAATTCAGTTTGATATATAAATGACATGCAGTTCTAATACATTTGTAACATAAGCACCGTGTATAAATCAGTTTGATATTCAAAGGACATATCATTCTTTACAAAACTTCAGCTGACTATGCTAGCACTTGCCCATATCATCACATCCCCTCCCCCTAAGTCTCAAGCTTGTTTTACAAGTGACCCTTGAGAAGCATGGCTTAAGAGAAATAAGCCTATATGGGAACATATTACCCAATTCCCTGTCTCGAGAGCCCAACTGCATTAGCATTGCTGACCCCACTATGGTGTAGTACTGTCATGTCATATGCCTGCAATCCTAAGCTCCACCTTAATAACTTGGCATTTTGCTGGCTGGCTCTATGTAGCCATGTTAATGGATTGTGGTCTGTAACTACAGTGAATTTCCTTGCATACAGATAAGGCTGAAGTTTCTGCAGTGACCATACTATGGCTAGGCATTCCTTTTCTACAGCTGCATAACATTCCTCCCTGGGTTGGAGTCTATGACTGAGATATACCACTGGGTGCTCTTTTCCCTCTGAGGAGACCTGGCTAAGTACAGCCCTCATCCCATGGTTTGAAGCATCCACCTGCACAACAAATTATTTGGTTTAATCTGGACTGGCTAACACAGGGGGTCCTCCTAAAGCTCCTTTAAGCTTGTGGAATGTCTGCTCACATGCTGGAGTCCACACTACCTTATCTGGCCTATTTTTCCTTGTCAGGTCTGTGAGGGGAGCAGCTATAGTAATATAATTGGGGACAAACTTTCTATAGTACCCTGCTGTCCCTAAGAATGCCTTCACCTCCTTCTTGGTAATAGAGGCAGGCCATGATGAATGGCTTCCACTTTGGCAGGTTCTGGCCTGATCTTACTACTCCCCAATCGATGTCCCAGGTATGAGACCTCTGCTGTACCCACCTGACACTTACTGGACTTAATGATCAACCCTTCCCTCTGCAATCTGCCCAGCTTCTCCCTGACATGTTGAAGGTGCTCTTGCTAGGAATGGCTGTAGATGGCAATATCATCCAGATAAGCAAAGGTTTAATCTCCTGTTCCTCCTAGGATATAATCTACCAGCTTCTGGAAAGCTGCTGGGACATTTTTCATTCCAAAGGGCATCTTTGTCAACTCATACAAGCTGAAAGGAGTTGCAAAGGCTGACCTGAGTCTAGCGTTGGGAGTCAAGGGTGTAAATCAGAGTGTGTGTTTTGACTTTAAGAAGTATTTCAAAGTGGGGGTACGTGTGTATAACTAGAGAGCACTTGCAGTAAGCAGTGCCATTTTGAGTGAACAGCCAGAGTGTTAACATGTATGTGTGCAGTAAGTCTGTTTATAAGTTTATTTAAGTTTAAGTTACTAAGCCTCAATCCTGATGTGTTTGTATGTAATAAAGCTGCTTGAACTGAACCCACAACTGTTTGTCTGTTTTATCCTGACCGGACGAGTGACATGGTATCAGATGTGGTATGTCTGAATGACATTGTGTTAGAAAGGGTATGCCTGAATGACACGGTGTCAGAACCAGGATGTCTGAGCAACAAGAAGCCAGAAATTGAGCCACGAGGTGCACAGTTAGAAATGGAGGTATATAGAGGAATGACTCATCCAAACCTGCTCAGATGATTGAAAAAAGGTCAGAAACAAATTTCAGGTAATTAAAACTCACAAAAATTATTTATTTCATAAAGAAAACAATAAAGAGCATTCACAAAATGCATTATTAATCAAATGTAATGCACACAACACATTATTGATTAAGCAAAATGTTTAAAACCATGATATTTGAAAGCCATAGACATTTGTCAAATACAAGAGCTTATAAAAAGGCACACAAACATACTTGCAGGTGATAAGAGCATGGTTTTGGCAGCCTATAGTGCAAACGTGGACAGCATGCAGCACGTGGCTGACAGAAACAGGCCTAGGCACATGGCAGCTCCAGCCCCTGTGGGATTTCCAGGGAGAGCCCGTACCTTTCCAGCAAGTTCTAAGACTAGCTGAGCAAAAAGGACATGCTCAGTGTAGCACAAGGGTGAGTCAGCAAACCCAAGTCAAGTCTCATTGTCAACTTTCATAAGTGTGGTGCCAATCATGAGTCCAAAATAGAAAAGTGCTTAGCATTTGGTCAGCAATGCCACAAGTGTATAAAATGTAACCACTTTCAAAAGCTTTGTAAATCAAACAAGCCTCATTAATTTATTAAGAAAGATTACTCAAAAAAGCTACTGTTCATATAGAAAGCTGCAACTCTACTTTCTAAGTAGATGGTGTATCAGTGGTTGGTGAAAAGGTTAATGCAGTAGATTTGCTGGCAAAAAAACGAAGTGTTTTGTACTGTTCTGATTAATGGCAAACTCACAGAGCTCAAAGTGGACACTGGTTCAAGGTGCAATGTTATGTCAGCAGAAACATTTGCTAGAGTAAGAGCTGGTGAACAACTTAACTTGGCCAACTGTGTGAAGCTTGCTGCTTACGGAGGTGAAGAGATTCAAACCGAAGGCTCAGTAGTGCTTTCATTCTATTCAGCTGGGAACAGTTACAGCTTGAAGATTTATGTAGTCAAAAGACATGTACAGTCATTATTAGGTCTCAGAGACAGTATAAAATGAAATTGCTATCTTTTACCAAAGAAGTTCATCATAGGTTAATAGGTTTATAGGTTGATACTAGGCTATCTGCCCTAGGGCATTTATAAGCCTAGCCAGAGTGTGTTTGGCTTTTGCCACCCTTTTAGATTAGTTGACTGTGCCTCTGTATAGTAGGTCACAGAAGATAGCCCCTTTGAGGTTAGTTTACTGTGCCTCTGTCTAGTAGGGACACAGAAGAGATCCCAGGGGTAAACCTACGATCTCCCATCCACTCGTCAAGATTTCTCTTGAAGAGGGTCATTGAGGGACTCTGCCTAACATGGAATGGGATTTTGTTCCAGAGTGAAGGGAGCCTCTGGGATATGAATCTGTCCCTCCAGCATGTCCTATTTATTTCTGTGCTGAGGTTTAAGTCCCTGGAGCGTGTAGCTCTAAGGGATTTGGATTTCCTGAGGTGGAGCATGTCTATTAATTCCGGGTTGGACATGGCTTTATATATCAGGCATAGATCGCCTCTGAGTAGACGGTAAGCAACTGAGTAGAGCTGGAGTTTCTTTAGCCTAACTGCATAGGGCATCTGTTTGAGTCCCTTGATCCTCTTGGTGAGGTACTTTTGGGGTCTTTCCAGTTGCTGCAGGTGTCGGGTAAGGTACATCCCAAATGGGGCATTGTATTCAATTATGGGCCTGATGAGTGATGAGTAGAGGGGCACAATGACCTCTCTTGAGCTAGATGTGAACCCTTTTGTGATAAGGTGGGCTATATAGAAGGTCTTTCTAACCACTTTGGCAATGTGATTGTCAAAGGAGAGATTGCTATCGACTTGGGTCCCCAAATCCCTAATTACTTATTCCATACTTAATGGATTACCACCTATGTGGTAATTTGTGGGCACTTTGTTTTTCCCAAAGGGGATGACTATGCACTTTTTGGCATTTAGCTTTAGGCCATGGCTCTGGCACCAGTTATCTGTCTCTGTGAGACCCTTTTGGAGGATGCTTGTGTCAGTCGGCGAGTCGATTATGGCACCCAGTTTGCAGTCATCTGCAAACTTGGTGAGCCATAGTCCTCCCATGTTAGCCTGTACCTCAGAGAAATATATACCGAACAAGAGAGGTCCCAGGACTGAGCCTTGTGGGACGCCACTTGTAACTGGTTTAGAGTCTGACATGGCACCTGCAATACTGACCATGTGGGTTCTATCCCTGAGCCAGTTTGCAACCCATCTTGTGACATAGGGGTTGATATTTAAGCTGGTGAGCTTATTTATGATGCCCGAGTGGGGTATTGTGTCGAAGGCTTTTGCGAGGTCCAGGTAGGCTGTGTGGACTATCTTCCCTTCATCTATGGCCTTGGTGAATATTTCAAAGCAGTCAACCAGGTTCAAGAGGCAAGATCTGCCCTTAACAAAGCCAAATTGGGTAGGATCCAGTGTTTGGACGTTCCCAATGTCTTTGTTTATGAGTTTCATGATGATACGCTCCATAGCTTTGCAGACCAGGCTAGTCAGGCTTATAGAGCGATAGTTTCCGAGGTCCATTGTGGCACCACCTTTGTGGAGTGGGACCACTGTTGCTGTACGCCATTCCTTGGGTACATATCCTGTAGTAAGGCTGAGATTGAACAATGACTTTATGTGAGGGTTCATTTCTTGGAGTTCATGTAAGACGCAGCCCGGGATACCGTCCGGTCCCATTGATGCTGTGTTTTTTGCTTTGGAGAGAGCAGCTCTCACCTGTGCATCTGTGATGTCAGGGAGGCTACACTCTGTTGGGATAGACATTTGCTCTTTTGGGGCGGGGGGGGAGTTTGCACTGAACCTGTCTGCCAGGATGTTGGCAATGTCTGTGGGTTCAGTGTATTTTTTTGTCATTTGAACTAACTCAGAGCATATCTGGGAGTTGCCACCCAGGTTCCTGACATAACTAAAGAAGGCCTTGTGATTATCTTTAGCATCTTGTGCAATTATTCTTTTGAAGCTGGCCTTAGATGATTTTATGAGGGATTGTAGTTTCTTGCTAGTACTGATCAGAGATGCCTTCCCTTTTTGGGATTTTCCTCTATCATGTAGTAGCTTCCTCCTTCTGTTGTATAGCTTATTTATGGCTGGGGTCCACCAGACAGGTCTCCTGCCTTTGGAGGAATGAGTCTTGGTTTTATTTGGGATAGCACGATCCATGCATTCCTGTAGATGTCCATAGAAAGTGTTTGTAAAGGATTCTGCGGTTTGGGCCGTATTTTCCACTGGCCAGGGGGCTTTGAAGGATATCACCTCGGTTTTGAGAAGTGTGAAGTTTTCTTTTGAGAAGTTCTTCACTGTGGTTTCCTTGGCTGGGGGTAGGGACAGGATATGGATGTCCAGTGAGATTAATTTATGGTCAGATCTTACCAATGAGGGGTATACCTCTGGTATGGAACATAGAGTCCCCATGTTGGTAATGATCAGGTCCAATATGTTTTCCCCTCTTGTGGGAGAGGTGACCAGTTGTTCCATAGCATTTGAGTTTATAAATTCTAGGAACTGTTGGGCGAGGGTGTTGGGGCTTGAGTCGTGCTCCCAGACTATGTTTGGTTAGTTGAAGTCACCCAATATAATGGTGTTTGGAGAGACCTTCATATTCTCCAGTGTTCTCAGGAAAGCCGAGTGGGGTTCCTGAGTTTGGGAGGGTGGTCTGTAGCAGGCTACAAACTGAAAGGCAGTTTTGCCCATTGTTAGTTGCACATGGATGGTCTCCAATGCTTCATGCAGTGCCACTAACCTGGAGGTGTGGGTATCTTTGATGAATATGGATACTCCCCCTCCTTTTGTGGTTCGGTCCGAGTTTTGGGGCTGAAAAGCATGGTATGAGGTATAACCTGGTAGTGCTGGGGTGCTCTCAGGAGCCTTGAACCAGGTTTCTGTTACTGCACAGATATTGATATTCTCCATACTGAGGAGAGCCTCAAGTGTATGTATCTTGAGGTTTAGACTTCTGGCGTTGAGCAGCATTACCCTTAGTTTCTTTTTCTTTGTGTTGCCTAAAAAAGGCACTATGGGGGTGGCAAGAGCCTTTCGAAAGCCCAGGGGTGACAGGTGCAAGCCGTCCCTAGCGAAGCAACGTGGCTTGTCGAGCATGTCATCCCAGGCTGTCAGACACTGGATCCCCTTTGAATGACACCAATACTTTAGCCAATTGTTAAGATTGATCATTTTGTCTTTAGCATATGTCCTAGTTTCAGTTTCACTGATGCTATTTTCACAGAGTATGCTGATATTTTCGAAGACAAGCCAGGTAAGCTTCTAGTTGTGTACTCCACAAAATTAGACCCAGACGTCAGTCCAGTAGTCAGACCAGTGAAAAGAGTTCTGATCTATGCAGGACAGAATCAAAGTCCAGTTAGATAAAATGGTGCAGCAAGGTGTGATTTGTCCGGTTACAGAACCAACTGAATGGGTGTCTTCCATGGTAGTTGCTCATAAAAAGAAAACTCAGATGAAATCATAATATGTATTGACCCAAGAGACTTAAACAAAGCATTAGAGACCCCACCATCCTATGCGTACAGTCAAGGAAGTTGCTAACCTCATGCCAAATGCCACTTTTGGCAAGTAATGCTTGATCACAAATCTTCACTACTGACTACATTCAGTACACCATTTGGTAGGTACAGATTTCTCAGAATGCTTTTTGGAATAAATTCTGCCAATTAATTCTTTCAGCGTGCAATGGAGCAAATTTTTTTTAGACCATCTGTGTGCTATAAAAGTAGATGATTTTCTAGTTGAAGGCAATGGTGAAGCAGAGCATGACAGAAATTTCAGGAAAGTTCTGGAAAGAGCATGTGAAGTGAATCTAAAGCTCAATTCTCTGAAATGTAAATTCAGGCTACCAGAAGTTACTTATGTCTGTCATTTATTTACCGGTTCAGACTTACGACCAGATCCTTCCAAACAAACAGCCATTATTGAGATGCCAGCTCCAGACAATGTCCAAGCTTTACTGTGTTTTTTTGGTATGGTTAACTATTTGGGCAAGTTTATACCAGACTTCAGTGAATTATCAGTACCCCTAAGAGGGGTGACACACAAAAATGTTACCTGGCCCTGGCTGGAACAACAATAGAGAGCATTTGATGACCTGAAACAGAAAATTGCCATTCCACCAATGTTAAGATACTATGATGTCAACAAACCAGTAATTCTTTCCTGTGATGCTTCAAAGTTCAGTCTTGGTGTAGTTATTCTTCAAGAGGCAAACTTTCCTCACTTGTTAGGAGAAAAACAGTTTTTAGTACTTAAATTAATAAGCACCTATAAAGGGATATCTAAGGGTCAGCTCCCGGTATTTTCCTCTGTCCACCTGATGAATCTGGGCATCTTGGGGCAATGTAGCAATTGCCTCATGTACACTGACAACCCTCTCCTCCTACCACCCAACACTACAACCTGTGAGAGAGATGCACTTATATAGCCAAACTGGAAGCCAAGCTCTCTCCAGCCAAGACTGTACTAGACAGTCAAGAGGAGAAGGTAAACACCTGCACCACACCACACTCAACACATAATCCATCAAAACCTACACCACCTGGGGTGGAGCCTAGATGGCAAACAGATAAGCAACATTTTTTAGAGCTCCACAAAACAGTACTAGAAATCAGGGAAAATTTATTTATATTAACTAGAAATAGAACAAAATATTAAGGAACTTAAGAACTACAACTCTACCAAATTTCAAGAAATATTATTGAGTTTTTCCTGTCAAAATATTCTGGAGAACAACACAGCTGTTTGGTAATGGCCAGTTTAAAGAATTCTCACTCAGAAACCACTCTGAATAAGGAGATACAACTGATGTTTCCACATTACATGAACTGTCGTTAAAAATGACTAGATTTACTGATAATTTGGAAAGTCTCAATGAAAACTGCCAAAAGCAAACAGATGTACTAAAAGAAATACTGCAGCAACAACAGAGTAAATTACTTGATATGGAGACATCACTAAATGACATAGATGGAAGACTCAAAGAAGAGGAAAATCAGACAGAATTCTTACTTCACCAAAATAACTGGCTACTAAAGTGGATGATTTAGAGAATAGGGAGAAATGAACTAATATAAGAATATTTGGCCTTCTAGAAAAAAACTGAGGGAGAAGACATCATCACCTTTTTGAATTACTGGCCTCTTGAAGTGAAAGGTAAAAAGTAAAAAATGCACCAAGATAACACACAGCAAACGTTTAATCACAGCAAAGTACAAAGTGGTAAGCGCTTTCACAACCGAAGTTGCTTCATCAGACACCACAGTAAAAAATGCACAGGTTTAAATAGTTATTAAGCAGGCAGATAAAGGAGGCGGTATAGTGTTAATGGACAAGGATTTATATGTCACACAAATGGAGAAACTTTTACTTGATACGCATACATATCAATGCATTTCCAAGCCTACTGTTAACGCTATTATAGATAAAGTTTCTTTTTTAATTTTTGATTTACTAATCACAAATTTAATAGATGATTCACTTTTTAAGTATTTTAATGTGTATAAACCACTTGTTCCCAGGGTATATGGCCTACCAAAAAATACACAAAAATTTGTTATCTCCACCCATGTGTCCTACTGTTTCAGGCACTGGGTGGTGTACTGAACCTCTCTCTATTTACGTAGAGGGATGTTTACATGGTTTGTTGGCAAACTGCCATACAATATTGAAGGATACAAATATGTTTTTACAAAGGCTTTATGATAGAATGGAAAGCGTTGATGTTAATGAGAATTTTGTCCTTGTCACATTAGACATTGAATCCTTATTCATTAGTATATCTAACACCTGGGGTGTTGACAGCGTTAGGGATTTTCTTTATGTGAATAAGTGTTTCACCAACACTAAGATACAGTTGATTTGTAGTCTCTTAGAGATTATCCTAGAGAACAACATTGTTATGTTCCAGGAGCAATTCTTTTTGCAGAAAGTTGGCGTGGCCATGGACACTGCATGTGCAAATAGCTACACCAACTTGGCTTTGGTCAGCTGGGAAGAGCAAAATGTGTTGTCAAACAATAATCCATTCTTTGGACAAATACTTTGGCACGTCCGCTTTGTGGATGACGTGTTTATGCTGTGGAGAGGCTCTGGTATTGATTTGGCACAGTTTGTGGAATATTTGCATTCAACTACTGATTTTTTAAGGTTCACTTACCATAGTTCCAACACTGACATCAGTTTCCTTGATGTGCAGATTAGTAAATCTGTTTTAAATAGTCTTTGCAGTAATATTTATTTTAAACCCACTAGAAAAAATACTCTTTTGTACAAATCTAGTATGCACCCTAGACACGTTCCTAGGAACGTGCTCAAGGTCAGGTTTTAGAACACTGCGACTGCATAGCAGAGATGAAGATGCAGTAGTTGTCCTATCTAATTTAAAACAGAATTTTTACATAGGGATACTCGCTTGCAGACATTGAACAGACTATCTCTAATGCCTGGAAGCTGAGAAGCACTAGATGTAAACCTTATTTTAATGCTGGTGATGCTGTTGACAATACAAAATATACTAAAAAAACTAGTAATGATTTTAGAGTGGTGTTTCAGTTTTCCAGTAACATCAATCAATACTTAGATGTAGTCAAAAAGCATTGATATTTGCTACAAGAAGTGCCTGGACTGGTAGACAAGGTCGGACATTCTCCTATTTTTAGTTTTAGAAATAATAAATCCCTTAAACAACATCTATGTCATGGTGAATTATCTAGAACTATTATTAGATCCAATCGGCATGGTACTTTTCCATGCAGGAATTGCAGTGCTTGTCAATTTATATATAGCAAAAATAAATATGTACATCCTACTAGGAAATTTTCTTTGTACACTAATCAATACACTGATTGCAGATCTACAGATGTGGTCTATTATTGTTTTTGTGTACAATGTCCTGCTTTATGTAGGAAAAACAAATAGAATGCTTAAAGATCGTATTCTAGACCACCTAAGAGATATTAGTAATAATAAACCATCAAATGCTCTAGCCAATCATGTTATGTCCAATGGCGTTCTCATTCCTTTAAGTTCTTTGTTCTACAACATATTCATAGAAACCCCAGAGGTGGTGACATTGAGAATATCACAGAGGGACATGAACAGAAGTGGATTTTGAAACTTAATGCTAAAAAGTATCCTGGTTTGAATGCTACTACTTCCTTGGTCCCTTTTTTAAAGGCTAGACATCTCAAGCATTAAGATTAGCTAAGTTCTTTCAAAATTAGTCTAATGTATTTAACTATTAGTTTCCAAGTATTCTATTTAACTTTTTCCTGCCTAGTATTATTCCATGTTTTATTATGATTTTATAAGTTTTTTAAGTGCTTTCTCATGTATAGTATTTGATTCCTTCTTGTACAATGTTTTTAAGCAATGCTTTTTTTAGTTTGAGCATGAGGCTTAATTGTTTTTCACTGCTACTTAATCATTGTGTGATTTTTATTGATTAATTGGAATTTTAGAATCTCTATTTAAACCTGTGCATTTTTACTGTGGTGTCTGATGAAGCAACTTCGGTTGTGAAAGCGCTTACCACTTTGTACTTTGCTGTGATTAAACGTTTGCTGTGTGTTATCTTGGTGCATTTTTTACTTTTTACCTTTCATTTGGATTTATTTCTGCACCAAGGTTTTACCCAACACGGTTTCTTTGGTTTTCTGTTTTTGGCCTCTTGAAGTGCTTGATTTAAAAGAGGGATTATCAAATGGAGTAGAAAGTGCTCACAGAGCCATAGGAAAATCTATACCCACTTCACCTAATGCACCACCAAGATAAATTGTGATAAGGTGCCTGTCCTTCTTGGATAAAGCGTTAATTTTAAAAACAGCCTGGAGAAAAAGTCCCATAATATAAAAACAGAGTCAGATCAGATTTGACAATGATTATTCTGCAAAAGTGTTAGAAACAAGGAAAAAAAACTTGGCCATTAGTGAAACTTCTCAAATACAATAAAAGCGCAGATGGTATATCCTGCGAGAATCAGAATTTTCTATTCAAATGACTTGAGAACCTTGACAACATTGAAGAAGCTTCTGCCTTCATCAAGAATAATAATATCATCACAATTCCTGAAGAAATGGACTGGACTGTTTCCGCCAACTTAAAAAGATCTCCAGAAAAAAATACTTGGTCTGATGTAAAGAAAAAGAAACAAAGAACTGATTCTAAAAACTACAGTCTTCCAAACCTCTCAAAGAATCAACAAAGATATAGACTTCTGGACTTTACCTCAAAATGTATGTATTTTATCTATTACATTGCCTATTATACTTTGAGACATTTAAACTTTTTCTTAAATTTATACTTTATGCAACATACTCATCACAAGTCTAGTGGTTGTGTCTGATAATGCTAAATGATTTTATAACTTAGAGTGACTTCTAAAAATATAGTTCCATCTTATTCATAGGCAGTGAGGAAAACCAGATTAAAATGTTATCTTTCACTTTAGTATAATTAGTTATATGTGAAGGAAGAACAGAGACAACATATACACAAATGTTTTTTTCTCATCTCCCTTTTTAATTAATAGTATATTTAATTCACCTCATTGTTGCATAATAGGAATTGAAAATGTTTAATCATAGTTTCTGTGGCTTACTGACTTCACTACACTTCAAATTCCCATTTTAAAAGTAACATAGATATCCATATTTTTAAATGTGGAAAAAACAGTTAAGAGTCACTATAAACAGAGTTCCGTTACTGGGTTCTGACAATGCTGTTATTTAAAACATTCTCCTGCACTAGTTAGAGCTTCCCTTGTCTGCTATGAAAGATTTAAGGTGGAAATAGTCAGTTAAGGAATCCCCTGCTTGTCTGTTGTTAAGGTAGCACTTGTAATGTGATATCAGTTGCACAAGCAGTATATTTTAAGCTCATTTAACATGGTCTTTGGATTATTAAAATCTACAAACCCTGACGTCTTTTAAATAAATAAAAAGAATAGGTGTGAAATCAGTGACAGAGTACTTATTTTTCATGTAGGTAATACAAAAAAGAAGAATTTACAGAAACATTGAATACCATCCAATTGAAAAAGTAATAGAAGCATTACAGACTACATTGTAACACTTGAAGTAAACACATTTTTTTCTTACTTCTGAATTATTCCTACCGAGGCTATAAGATAGACTGTGCCATGGTGAAACAGTAAAATGGCATGTCTGATAGTTTTGTAAGCATCTGTTACAGTGTTGCAAGTGTAAATAGGAAAATATGTGTGTGAGATGCACACATCAGCTGCAGTTGTGACATACTTCTGTGCACATAATAAGTAAAATTAAGACAGGTTTTAGACATACTATACTGAACACTTTATTATGCTGCGGTGGTGGTGCTGCGGTAGCGTTGTAGCCTCACAGTAAGACGTTGTCCTGTTCGATTCTCCGCTAGAGCGTCTTCTGTGTGGAGACATGCATGAATGGGCGTACCTTCGTTGAAGGTTGTGCGTCAGGGCCGGCAACTTGGCACGTAAAAATCGACTGCCAATCATTAGCGGACTGTAGTTCTGCTGTGGCGACCCCTAATGAGGAAAAGCCGAAAGACACAATAATGAATACTTCATTAACCTGGTAACAGAAACCATCTAATTTCAGAAGCCACAACGGGACTTATTACCTTGTGCTTATTTGAATATAATGTGCACATTGCTTTATTAGATAACATAGTAAACCCTGTACTGTGCAGTGTTGTTATTTTCCTCTGCTCACACTGCCTAGACATGTTCAATTGAATTGATTAAGTAGTAACCAAATAAATAGTGAATACACTAGCTAGTAAATTAATGATTACTCTCCTCACCCTTTAGTGCTTTTTAATCTTTGGTTAAGTGGGGTACAACCTTCAGTAAAGTGGCAAAGATGCTGGTGATTAGCCAAAAGTCTTACACCAACATGCAAGTAGTTGTTTAACTGCACTACTAAATTGTATGGGCATGTGTACTTATTTTCTATGATGAACAATTGATTTATTCCCAGCAAAACTTTAAGCCATGGATCTATAACTCATAAAATTGGCTTCTGAGACAGTCTTGCGAGTGCTTGTTGATGTATTGTGGGAGTTGCCTTGATGACGGGGAAGTACTGGGAAACCTACAGTAAAATTGCACATAAATTAGCATAATAAAGTAGTTTAGATGTCATTCATTCTACCAAGAATGGTTTGAATTACACATTTACAGACATAGGTTCCTAGGAAATGCAAATCCTAAATGATATTCTATATGCTACACATCTGGTTAAGGCAGGGATTTATAACATAAACTACCTTTAATCCTTCAGACATTAGTTGTACAGCTGACTATTATGTAGCTGATATTTTTTACTGAATATTGACAACTGTTTAAATAATAAGGTTATCAGTTTCTTAGTGAGATGGTTGGTAAAATGAGTTCACCTTGGAATTTCATCTTTATTTCTTTAAAGTAAAGGGCCCATGAGAAAATGTCTTCATGGTCTGCTTTTGCTACTGGTTCAAGTAGTAAAATAAGACAGATTTGTAAATTGTAATTCTTGATGAGAAATTCAAGTAGAACACTAATTAAATAGATATGAGATAGAGACATTTCTTAAGGCACTGTTCAGCTTAATAGATTTTGTATTTTTTAGAGTGTCATTACTTTTAACAACTTAATAACAAAGAAGGGAGTCTGCTTACTCTTGTATCTTGCTGCATGACACAGTCTTTGATAAACACTCTATTATAAAGGTTCTAAGGAACTGTGGCTGTGCAGAACAGCTTCAGTAATGCTCTGTCTTAACTAGCATTTTATTCAATATTCTGTGATGATATTCTCATAATATGAATTGATATTATAACTATGCATTAGTATTAAGAAGTTTATAAATTGCTCACCCACATGGCCATTTATCTGGGCAAATTGCTTCTGTTTCATCATCAATGAGTGATCACTATGGTCGAATGTTGTCTTTCTTCATTTTTTTCTTTTAATTTGTCATAACTACATTCATGGGTGGACATAAAATAAACTGAATCTGGTTATGCTTTCATTTGTCTCGAATTGAAAGCATGTGAGTGATACGTAGAGATTTATGACGTATTGTTCACTCAAGCATATTTACATTATCATCTCTAGTGAACACAACTCTAAGGGTTCATTCTATGGACTACATAGTTTTTGTAGTATGATTCAAGTGTTCTGAATAGACTTGTCTGTATTTATCTTCACTTACTGATGCATTTCTAAATCTACTTCACTCAGTTATAATATATTTTTAGTATGTAGGAGAGTGTTTATCTGACATAATCATTAGTATATTGGTCATATCAGAATATTGGAGACTATTAATATGTATATATACTACTCTCAGGCTAAAGAGAACTAATGTTAAGCAACAGTTACTGTGTTATAAATGAGATTTTACTTTATGAATGTTTAAGTAGTGCATGATAGGATGATTATATTCTGAAAAAGAAGTCTAATCTAATCTACAATTAAATTGTATTACCAAATCAATACTCATTTCCATACATTATGTGGTACTTTTCCGTTAAACCCCTACCATACGGTTTCGGTCCCACATCAGCATGTCTGTAGTGTAGTTTGAAATGTTGTTGTTTTCTGCAGTGTTTACAATACACTATATCTATCTGGCTAGGCATTTACCAACTTCAATCCTCGTATCATCCCAGTGATTTGCCAGAAAAAAACTTAGCGAGTAAGAGACCAAAAATGAGGGAAAGACCAGACATACAGCGAATATCTGGGCGGTTGACATGTATTCAGAGAGGCTAGAATGAGAATTAAATTATCCTCATGTGAAGCTGAAAACCCAATACCGAATCTACCCAGTTTATTCACACAGTTGGTATCACTACACAGAAATAAAACACCAACGACTTAACAGCCCTTATTTCTTGAGTATCTTGCTTAATATGCATGTTTAGATTAATACATTACATTAAAATGGCAATAAAAACTTCTAAACTTAATCGCAGTTAAGGCGGGCAACATTAATTGGGGAAAAAAACGCTAATTTGAAAACTTCACCGATATGAAAATATGTTGTAAATGTTTGTAATTCTAAATTACCATAAAGCATAATCTGTCCCCTCTTTTTCAGAAGGGGCAGAACAAACAGTTGCTACGTCTTCACCAATGGTGCCCCTACCGTATATTTGTAAGGAGACGCATACACGTCCATCACTCTGCACTGTAGACTACAAACAAGCATCGCTCATTTGCTTCAGTGGGTGTCCAACAACTCTCCAACACTGCAGACACCAACAGGTTTTCCATTAGCATGTTTTTAGATTAAATGTGTAAGTTAAAAATGTGTCCCTGATCTGGGGCCTTTTTATTATTTTCCATTTGTCCTTACTTCTGGATATATGTAAACAGACACACTTATGTGGGACTGAAAGCAAGTGGTAGGGGGTTTAATGGAAAAGTACCCATTAATAAA
Source organism: Protopterus annectens (assembly GCF_019279795.1). Lineage (NCBI taxonomy): Eukaryota > Metazoa > Chordata > Ceratodontiformes > Protopteridae > Protopterus > Protopterus annectens. Next base: position 859,697,883 of record NC_056746.1, on the reverse strand, counting down.
ATAACAAATAAATGTTAATTCCTTATTAATAGTTCTATAGGGAAAATAATAACTAATACTGTTAAATCTCCAAGATAAGAGAAAAGGTGTACTGTAGCTCGAAAGAGGTTAGTTTTTTTCTTTCTTTTTTTATGAGGGATGTTATGGTAGGCAATCTATTAGATTTCTTCTCATCTAGCAGATTGGAAGTGTATTTCACTTCATGTACATTACAGGGTTTACAAAAATATTAGGATACTTGTTGTTATACAAGTAATTTTGGCATTTTAATTTTTTCTTTCTTTTATTGGCCTGAACTAAACTATTTTAAGTTATTTAACCAAAATTAAAATATTGACTACAATGAGAATTATTAACACAGTAGTTACACATTTTACATTTGGTATGGTATTACAAAATATAATACAAAACAAATATAATGTAAAGTTAAACACTAAGAATGGATTTGACTATTTTATCCTTAAACACTAACGGTTTAAACAATCCAAGGAAAAGATCTAATTTATTAAGATATATGAAATTAAATAAAGTACAAGTAGTATTTCTTCAAGAGACTCACTTCAAAACAAATTATAACTTTAGCTGGAATACTAATGAATATATGATCTTATCTCACTCTTCATATAAGAAAAAGACTAGGGGAGCTTTAATTTTATGGAAAAAATGTCACTACGCCTCAAATCATTTACAGATATGAAGATAAAGAAGGACTCCTAGCCATAGTAATAGTAAAATATAACAATAGACTCTGGACAGTAGTAAATATATATTGGTTTCCAGGTATTGGGGTTGGGACAATAAGAAAATACATGGCTCTAATAACTAGAGTATATAAAGGAAATTTGATTTTGGGAGGTGACTTTAATTGTATATTGGATAAATCAGAGACAACAAGCAAAATAAATTTATGTGTAAGTTCTATAGGGAAGCTACTTAAGAAATGGGAAAAAAGTTTAAATCTAATTGATACATTTAGTTATAAGGAAAACAATTCATTATTATTTTCACACCAAGACCACAGATTTGGGACACATACAAGAATTGATAAAATCTTCATATCTCAAGACCTAAATTAAAAAATAATAAAATTTTCCATAATCCCTTGTCCCTTTTCAGACCATAATTTATTAATTCTCAAAATACACACAGATTATAAGAAATTAATTTTTATGTCAAGAATTACAGCTTATATTACAAAATTAAAACTGTGACGATTGGGGAGAGATGGGCGAAGGCTGCCAGCCTAGTCAAATAGAATTTGATATATAATTCTTGCACTTGTAAATAAATGTAAAATACAGACATGTTTTCTTGCATGTAAAAGAATACTGTGAAATGTGGAACTGCAAAATAAGTGTCAACATTGCACTCTACTGGCCCAGTGAAGCATGTTGTGACCCTTTCACGTTAGAATTTGGCTCCAGTGCGTCTGGATGAAGGTTTCATGCTCATTGTTTTAAGGCTAAAGTTTATGACCAGAATTTACATGTGGATGGTGCTTTACTGCTCTGGTTTCTGTTAGAATATATATGTGAAATGTCTTCTATTGTTGTAAGTTTCTGAGCAGGTGTTAGATTGCTAAATAATGCGGTTTGTGGCCTGAGAACTCAGACCAGGTGTTAAGATGATGCAATAAAACCTTAGTGTCAAAAATGATGAAATTTGGGAGGGCCTTATTGACATGTTTGTTAGTAATGTTTAAATACTATTTCTCACAAGAGACTTGAAAAGCATTTTGATCGTGGATATCTAACTCACTTGTTAGCACTGTGATTTCTTGTAGGAATAGTTAAAACTAGTAAAGATTAATTAGGTAATTTTCTTTGAAATCAGACCTGTCCTACTGTATTATTTTAAGTTTCTGTGTGATCTCTGAACTGTTAAATATCTCTGTGGTGTAGTAGTTCTGTCTTGTGTTTTAATTATTTATTATTAAATATTTTTAAAACCTTTTACCTGTGGCTGGTTTGTGTAGAGATAAGCTCTAGAGTACATTGCATATTTATAGAGTTTATTGTAATAGGCCACTCTAATAAGCCTTAGACTGTATAGTCACATTACCATTGGATAATAATATTGCACAGTAATAATTGGACACCATTTTAAGGGTCATTTAGTAGCTGATATTATTAGCTGGGTGGTGGCAGTAATTACTACCATATGGTCTGGGTAAAGGGGCACAGCTGGAGAATCTGTGTCAGGCTTTCCCAAGAGTGCCCATGTGGTTGTATAACCTCTTCTCAAAGTGTGTGTGTGGCATGTCAGCTACTTGGCAGGGACACAACGCACTGGTTGGACAGAGAGGGTACTGGATTTTTTAGCTTGCCCAGCTAGGCTGAGACCTGGACCCTAAAGCTGTGCCAGTGGGGGGTCTTATTGGGGACATGGTGAGCAAGGGAGCAACCAGCCCCAGACTGACTGTGATCTCTGTGTGCACTTAAGGGAAATTGTACTTTACTGTGTGTATTAGTTATCCTCCTCTCTTCTAGGAGATGACCTCCCTGGTGTTAGTGGTGATAATTGAGGCTCCTTGATTGCTAGGCCAGGGCACAGTCATCACAAAAACAATTTAAACTTTGGTTAGATTCAGAAGTACAATTCTTTTTAGATATAAACTACACTACTGAAATAAATGTAATTAATCTTTGGGATACCTTGAAAGCCTATCTAAATGGAAACATTCTTTCATGGTATAAAACAGCTAAAAGAGTGGGAATCAGAATTATGTAACATCCAAAAACAAATTACAGATCTCACTATTAATTCATCTATTTTCACACAAAATAATCATAAAAAAGCATTGGAAGACTTACACAAAAGATATAATGAAATCCTAACTCACAAAACTAATATAGCTGTGGCAAGTTTAAAATTTAGTTCCTATGCAGTATCACCCAAACATATGCATACTTTAGCAATAAGATTAAAAAAAATTCTATTGAAAATAATATTACAAGTATTATATATGAAGGAAGGAGAAAAAACAAAAAGGTTTTGGATATAAATGATATACTAGATGCATTTAAACATAATTTCTCTGACCATTATAATGATACTTCACATAAAAATAAGACATCAAACTTAGACCTGAAATTAGTAAAGGTAAAGGCGATACCAGAAAAGTTAAAGTTAGACATTCAAAAACAAATATCTCTAAAATAAATTACTCACAAAAATCAATGAAAGTAAAAGTAATAAAACATCGGGAATTGATGAAATAATTAATGAATTGTATAAGATATTTCCATCTTCAGTAATATCGTTTCACAAAACTTTGAATGAAATTCTAGCACAAAACACAACTCCAACTTCATGGATATACTCCTTAATCACACCCATTATAAAAGAAAACAAAGACCCTTTACAGTGTAAATTTTATAGACCAATATCTTTACTTAACAATGATTATAAAATCTTCATGTCAATATTAGTTACTAGAATTAAAAAATCATTGACACACAATAAATGAGGATCAAACAGGATTCATTTATAAAAGACACACACGTGACAATATACATGACAATATACAAAGAATTCTAACACTCATAGATTTTCTAAACAGAAACAACCAAGAAGCTCTAATAGTAGCCTTGGATATAGAAAAAGCCTTTGATTCATTGAGTTGGGATTTTCCTTTTAAGGCTTTAGAATTGCTTGAATTTCCTACTAATTTTATTACACTAATAAAGCATGTTTATAAAAACAGTTTGGCTTATGCAAAACTTGGGCCATTTACCTCAAAGGCTATTGAAATAACCAAAGGTACAAATCAGGGATATCCAATGTCTCCCATCCTGTTTGCCTTAGGAATTCAATTATTTGCCTCATTAGTACACCACAACTCTAATATATCAGGCATAGATTTATATGGTCAACTCAATTCAAAAATTATGTTATTTGCTGATGATGTTTTTCTCACGTTATCTGTCTCGGAGAAATCAGTACAAAAACTAGATGAAATAGTGGAAAGGTTTTATCATATTTCCGGCCTTAGATTTAACAAGGGAAAATCTAATTATATACATTTGAATAAAACGAGAGAATTTACCTTAAATACAAATTTTGTGATAGGAAAACAAGTTCCCATAATAAAATATTTAGGAATAACACTATGTGATAATTTGGAATCTATGTTAGCCACAAATTATAGCAACATAATTAATAAAATAAAAATGTTACTAGTAAGCTGGAATAAAATGTTTTTGAGATCTGAAGAAAGATTACAAATAATAAAAATGACAATACTTCCAAAAATTAATTACATTAGCTATTCCGATAGTACCTAACAAGCAAATCTTAAATTAAATAAATAAAATTCTATTAAACTTTATTTGGTATCCAAACAGAAACAGAATAGCCTATACACATCATATTAGATCTTGGGAAATGGGTGGAACTAAACTTCCATATCTAGAAGCATACATAAAAGCTTCCATATTAAGAACTATCATTAATTGGATAGATCCTAATTATTCTTCATTATGGAAAACATTGCACACTATTATTTTTCTAAATGAAAACAAAATAATTAAAAATTGTACATTAAGTGAACAAAATAATAGGATGTGGCACATATTGACTGTTAATATTCACTATAATATAACAAAACCAACAAACTTAAATTATATAAATAATATTTACAATTTATTCAGAAGATTTATATATACTAACACGGATATTAAGATTTGGCTGGACTTGATAATACCCTTTAGCTCTACAAAGAATTTCTTCAATAACATTCATAATGTTATCTTAACTAGATATATATCCAGCTGGACTAGCCCGGTCAACAAATGTAAAATAAATAAAATAAATAAAATAGATGGGAGGGGAAAAACTTCACTTGTTGGCAACATTGTACAGAGAATCAAGTAGTATTAGACATTCAACAAATTCAGAATAAATATGACATTCCATCAGCAGATTGGGTGATACTACACAACATATTATATGTTAAGGATCTTAACAGTAAAAGTATTAATTCTCCTTATAAAACTAGTCCATAAGTCTAATATCTGAAGTTATTTACGACAATTATAATTGGACGAATCTAATTTCACAATTATACAAAATATTGATAACATATAAAACTAACCCTAATGCAAGATATTGGAATTTCATAGCAAAAGGATGTCACACTAATCTATCAATTGAGAGTAAAACAAATCTTTTATGTTCTGTTAACTTAACATTTAATTTACAAGTATGGAAAATATTTACATGTAAATATATTCACAGGGCATTTATTACACCTGATAAATTAGCCAAATTCAATTCACTTGATACATCCATTTGTTGGAGATGTTCATTAAACTGTAAAGCTGATTGGTCTCATATATTTTTTGATTGTATTAATATAAAAATATTCTGGGAAGAAATTACTATTTTTCTCCAAGCTATACTCACAGATACCTTTATTTTAACCAAATCTTTTGTCATCTTAAATGTTAATGATACTATTGAAATGAATAAAAAAGACCTATACCTACTTTGGTCCATACTAGCTGTGGCAAGGAAATGTATAACTAGAAAGTGGAAGCCTTCACAAAAACCTACTCTGGAAGAATTCTTGAGATTGATGGAAGAAACAGCGACATTAGAAATCAAGGTGAAGGAATAGATAATTTCACCTAAAACATGGATAAACAATCATTGGGGAAAAAATGTTAACTCTTATTGAGGCATTAAAAATGAACCCTAAATAATTAATGTGTAACTTTATACTTTATTAATTGAATATTATAAATTTTTGTTACTAATTTCATATATTTTATTAATTTTTCCCCTCCTTTGCTCAGGTCAGTTGTACATAGTGTATATAAAGGTTTGTAATACTTGTTTATTGATGATTGTATTGTTAAACATTATATTATTTGAAAACCTACACCACCTAAACCCACACATAGTAACACAAAACACACATCTACCTTGACAGAGGCTTTCAATAAAAATCTGCCCAAACAACACAGACCTCCAAAGCTGAAATGCAAGCAACCACCACCCCCCATCACTACCCAAATGACACATAGCCCACAAAATCAGTGTGCTGTTCAACCTCAGCACATAAGGCAAAACAATGTACCCAACACACTAGTCATAGATGACTCTATAGTCAGGTACATTGATGTCCCACTCACCATGCTAAACAAGGAGAAAGTTACTGTCAGCTGCCTGGATCTGCCACATAATGCAAGCACTCAGGTCACTCCACAACAAGTACAAATATGACTCTGTCATTGTCCATGTTGGTGTGAATGACCTGGGATGTACCTCCCTGGACTACATTAAAAGAGACATGGAGGAGCTCTCAGATCATGTGGTATGACCCTAGCCCTGAGTAGCATCCTGCCATCGCCCAGAATGATACCACAATACAAGGACAAAATGATTTACTTCAACAATTGGCTGAGCTTCTGGTGTCATTTTAAGGGGATTCATTGTCTGCCTGGGACGACATGATCAACAGACCATGATGCTTTGCCAGAGATGGCCTGCACATGTCGCCCCTAGGATTCTGGATACTGGCTAAGGCTCTTGCCACCTCTATAGTGCCTTTTTTAGGCAAGGTTCAAATGACAAACTCACCACCATAGCAGGTATAAGCAAACAAAATCTGTGGGTGATGCTACTCAATGCTAGAAGTCTAAACCTCAAAATGCACTCACTCAAGGCACTACTTAAAATGGAGAACATTGATATCTGTGTAGTGATGGAGACATGGTTCAAGGCTCCAGAGAGCACCTCTGCATTACTAGGCTATAACTCATACCACACCTTTCAGCCACCTAACCTGGACCAAAACACTAAAGGAGGAGGTGTGTCTATATTCATTAAGGATATCCACACCTCCAGGCTAGTTGCTCAACATAATGTATCTGAAATTATCCAAGTGCAACTAACACTGTGCAAGACTACAATCCAGGTTGTAGCTTGTTACAGATCCCCCATCATGTCCCAGGATGTCTACTCCACATTTCTTGATATACTGGGTAATATTATGGTACAGCCCCATACCCTAATAATGGGTGATTTCAACTACCCCACCATCAACTGGGAAAACTACTCATGTACTAATTCATTTGCTGAACGCTTTCTGGAATTCATAAATTCCAGTGTCCTGGATCAGCTTGTCTGTACCCCCACCAGGGGCAGCAATATCCTGGACCTGGTCATTACCAATATGGGCAACCAATGTTCCACGCCAGAGGTCAACTCCTCACTGGTCAGATCCAACCACAAGCTAATCACTCTGGACATCAATATCCCACCCCCCACCCCCCCATTAAGGAAACCACTGTAAAAAACTTTTCCAAAGCCAACTTCATGCTTCTTAAGACAGAAGTGGCAAGCTTTGTGATACCCCTACAGATGGAAAATAGAGGTACAACTGCTGAATCCTATACAAATGCATTGTATAAGCACCTACATGAGTGCATGGCTCATGCCATCCCCAGCAGAACCAAGACACTATCCTCCAAAAAAAAGAAGCCAATCTTGTGGTCCCCTCCCATAAATAAACTCTACAACAGAAGGAAGAAGCTGTTGCAAAAAAGAGTAAACCCCCCTGATTGCAGGAACTCCCAGGTCAGCCTCAGTAAGAAGCTGAGATTCCTCATAAAATCCTCCAAATTTAGTTATGAAAATAAAATCACCACTGATTAGAATCTTTAGAGTCACAAAGTATTCTACAGCTATGTCAAGAATCTCAATGGTGACACTCAGATCTGCTCTGAGCTACAGTACAATGACACTAGATATACAGACCAACTGATACTGCCAACATCCTGGCAGATAGGTTCAGTGCAAACTTCACCCCCCCTCACCCTCAAAGGTCTCATCACTATACCAGAAGAATGCAAATCCCCTGTAATTATGGCTACACAAGTAAAGATCGCACTCTTCAAAGCATTCATGGGACCTGACAACATCTCAGGCTGCATTCTTCATGAACTACAGAACGAACTGGCATCCCACCTAAGTACCATGTTCAATCATAGCCTCACTTCAGGCTTTGTACCTACTGAATGGTGCACAGCGATGGTTATCCCACTCCACAAAGGGGGCGCCATCATGGACCCCGGGAACTACCGCCCCATTAGTCTGATGAGCCTGGTCTGCAAGGCCATGGAACATATCATCTTGGAGCTTATAAACAAGGACATATGTAACCTCCAAACTCTGGACCTCACTTAGTTTGGGTTTGTAAAAGGTAGGTCATGTCTCCTAAACCTGATTGACTTCTTTGAAGCAGTCAACAGAGCCATGGACAAGGGTAAGTGGTGCACACAGCCTATCTTGACCTCTCCAAGGCTTTCAACACCATCCTCCACTCTGAAATTATAGATAAAACTCAATTGACCTGTGCCTGACATATAAGGCCATGTCAAACCCTGATTTGATGAATATGCTTCACCTCAAAAAATCTAGATCCCTCAGAACCACAAGGGCGGGAGACTTAAACCTTGACACGGTTATTAATAGAACATGCTGGAGGGACAGATTCATCACCCAGAGACTCCCTATGCTGTGGAACAAAATCCTGGTACATGTGAGGCAGAGCACCTCGCTGGCCTTGTTCAAGAGGAATCTTGACCAATGGATGGGGGATCGCAGATATACCCCAGGGATTACTTCAGTGTCACTGCTTGACAGAGGCACAGCAAAATAATAGGCATAGTTTTATTCAAACTAAAGGGGTGGCGAAAGCCAAATAACTATGGGCTAGGCTTATAAATGCCCTTGGGCAGATAGCCTAGTATGAACCTATGAACCTATGAATAGACTGTGCATAAATCCCTATGTCACAAGATGGGTGGCTAACTGTCTCAATGACAGAACCCACACAGTGAAAGTAGCCAACTCCAAATCCAACTTCAGACCAGTGATAAGTGATGTACCACAGGGCTCAGTCCTGGATCCTCTCCCATTTGGCATCTACTTCTCAGAAGTCCAGGCTAATACAGCAGGTCTTTGGCTAATAAAGTTCACAGATGACTGTAAACTAGGTGCCATAATAGAATCACCTAATGATGTGCACATTCTACAAAGAGGCCTCACTGAGGCTGATGCTTGGTGTCAAAGTCATGGCCTCAAACTCAATGCCAAGAAGTGCATTGTCATCCCCTTTGAGAAAAACACTGTACCCGTGAACTACCACATAGGCGGTAGCCTATTAAACACTGAAAGTGTGATAAGAGACCTAGGGACACAGGTGGACATTAGTCTCTCCTTTGATAATCACATTGCCACAGAAGTCAGGAAATCCTTCTACATGGCACACCTCATCACAAAGAGGTTCACTTCAAGAAAAAAATAGGTCATTGTTCCTCTCTTCTCATCCCTCATCAGACCCATTATAGAGTATAATGCCCCATTTGGCATGTACCTTGCAAGACATCTACAACAACTAGAAAGGCCACAGAAATAACTCCCTAAGAGGATTACTGGCCTCAAACAGATGCCATATGCAGACCATCTCAAGAAACTCCAGATCTACTCCATTGCTTATCACCTACTCAAAGGTGATCTCTGCCTAACATACAAAGCCATGTCAAACCCAGATCTGTTGGACATGCTGCACTTAAAGAAACTCCAATCCTTCTGAGCCACACGCTTCAGGGACCTAAACCTTGCCACCACAATAAACAGAACATGCTGGACAGCTAGATTCCTGTCCCAGAGACTTCCCATGCTCTGGAACAGACTACCCAATCATGTCAAGCAAAGCTCCTCATTAGTCCTCTTTAAGAAATATCTTGACACTTGGATGGGAAATAGGAAATTCACCCCAGGGATCACTTCTGTGGCTATGCTAGACAGGGGTGCAGGAAAATAACTTTCTTGGGTGGCGAAAGCCAGGGAATGTTTTTCTGGCTAGGCTTATATAGGCCCCAGGGCCGATAACCTAGTACCTACCTATGAACCAGTAGCCTATACGTCTAGAACTTTCACCCAAATGGAGATGCAGTATGCTTAGACTGAGAATTCGAATGTTCAGAGTTCCATGATTATATTTATGGCCGAGCTATCCAGATTGAGACTGATCATAGATCTCTAGTCACTATTTTAAAGAAGCCTATCCATACAGCTCCAGCAAGACTACAAAAAATGATGCTCAGATTACAAAAGTACAACTTCAAAATGGTCTATACAAAAGGCAGACTTCTTGATCTGACCACATTATCCGGATTGCACAGAAAAGCATGATGCAGAGAATTGTAACTTTGATGTCATGGAAGTGCGTAATTTTTCTACCACAAGACTTGATGAGCTAAGAGATCATCCAAATCTAATTTTGCAAAAGTTCAACCACTTCATCAATGTTGGATGGCCGTCAAAGCAATCTTGTGTACCAACAGAAGTGCAACTTTATTCTCCTTACAGAGATGAGATGTTGATGGAAGATGGTATCATTTTCTAAGGTCCTAAATATGTCATTCCCACTTACTTACAACATGTATACATCCAGATTTTCTACCATATAGGAGAGTTGGGAGCAAGAAGGATGAGGCTAGGGCTATCCAAGTTGAGTTGTTAAGGAAGTAATTTTGTTTATACAGGGCACCGAGCTTTTGGTGGTTTTTTTAATATTACTATAGATATGAAGGTCAAATGTTAATCTGTCATCAATGAGGACACCTAATAGTTTGGTGCTTGGGATAACATCTATGGTAGCATTGTTTGGAATTGGATTGAGAGAGGTTGTTTGTCAGTATGGCTGGATTGTGTGGGGGAGAAAACTATGAGTATGGTTTTACTGGGGTTAAGGGCTAGGTGGTTTTGGGACATCCATATTTCAGTAGAAGTAAAGGCTTCTTGGGTAAGATGTTGCAGAACAGAGGGAGATTTGGAAGAGGAGAGGATGGTGGCATCATCAGCATATTGGATTACAGTACTGTTAGATAAGGAATTATGAAAGTCATTAATAAATATGCTGAACAACAGGGGACTGAGTATAGAGCCTTGAGGGACACCAGTGTTAGTGCTCATGAAAGCAGAGGAGGAGTGCTGCCATATGGTAGCTTGGTGTCTATTGCTGAGATAGCTTGTAAACCATTGTAATGTAGGGCAATCTAGGTTAAGGTTGGAGAGTTTAGTTAGTAGGAGGGAGTGGGAGATAGTGTCAAATGCTTTAGACAAATCTAGAAAGAGAGCAGAGACAGAGGAACCAGCATCACGGGCTCTATTTAATGTGTCTAAGAAGGAGATTAGGGCAGTGTTAGTACTGTGGCCTGGTCTAAAGCCATGCTGAGTAGGAGAGAGCATTTGGTGGCTTATTAAGTAGCTTATGATTTGAGTGTATATGCATTTTTCTAGAATTTTGGAAATGGAGGAAAGTGTGGCAATAGGACGGAAGTTTGAGATGTCAGAATTAGAGCCCCCTTTGTGGTGAGGAAGGACAAAAGCATTTTTCCAGATGTCTAGTACACATGATTCTTGAATAGATCTATTAAGGAGGATAGTGATAGGATAAGCTATAGAAGGGGCAGCTAGTTGTAGGTATTCAGAAGGTAGGTTATCTGAGGCATTAGTACAGGGTTTTAGTTTATGTAGAAGTTTTTTGATGGTAGATGTTGGGATAGTGAGAAGGTAGGTAGGGGGTGGTGCTATTGGGTACTGAGGATGTGGTGTGAGAGTTGGTGTTGATAGGCGAAGAGGATGTGGTTAGTTTTGCAATGGTATCAATAAAGTAGTTGTTAAAGAGTGAGGCTATATCAGTGGGAGTTTTTCCGGGGTCAGGGCTGTGGTTGCTGTTTGTCCCTGGATGGAGTAAGGAGTTTATTGCATGCCAGAAGGTTTTAGGGTTTTGTCTGTGCTGAGTTTGGATGTTTTGGAAATAGTCTTTTTTTTTTTTATGACTAAACGTTTAGCTTGATTGCAAAGTTGCTTGTACTGTAAGAGGTTGGGTGAGGTTTTATTTTTATTCCAGGTTTTCAAGGCTATATCCCTGGTGGCCATAATTTGCTTTGTAGACTTAGCCAGGTAGCATATTTTGTTCTAATTCTCTTAAGCCTGAGTGGGGCTAAGCTATTTAGTATTTTAAGAAATGTAGAGTTAAAGAGCAGTACTGCATCATTGATAGGGAGAGTTTTTAATGGACTCCAGTTTGTACTTTGAAGGATATTGTTGAGGGTGTCAGGGGAGAAGTGGGACGGGTCTCTGGTATAACGATATGGGTGTGTATGTGATATAGAGGTGGGCTTGCATATTATATATGCTGGTGAGTGGTCACTAATACAATCTGGAAGAGTGCCAAAGGAGGAGATTTTGTCAGGATCAGAAACTAAGATCCAGTCCAAGATGGATCTCTTGTTGTTTCTATTATTGTGTCTGGTTATATTTGAGATTAGCTGAGTATATTTGTGTAGGCTGACACATGGTGAGGGGTTCTTAGTGATATCTAGCCAATTGATGTTTGTGTCACCTAGGATTACCATTTCATTATTTATATTATTGGTTGTCCAGGCAAGAATTTCCTCCAAAATAGGAATGTTGTTGTCAGGGGTTATATATATGACTATGATACACAGGGATTTGTAGTTATTAAGTTTTAGTAATGCAATTAGGAGTTCTGCGTTGGAAAAAGTGGGTATTGGTTTTGAGTAAGGAATGACTGTGTAGGTGTTAGGGAAAAGTAGTGCGATGCCTCCACCTTTTTTGTGAAGCCTGTCACTTCTGAGGCAGGAGTGGTTGGGGGTAGGAATTCTGAGTCCTTGATGTAAGGTTTTAGCCATGTTTCAGTGATGGCAGTAATGTCAGACTTATATTGACTGATCCAAGCATGCAGTTGTGGGATTTTATTTCTAATGCTTTGGGTGTTGATTGTGGTGAATTGAATAGCTTTTGTAGGGTTGAGGGAGTTGTTTGTGTGGGAAAAAGGGCCAGGGTTGGGATGTACATCACCTGATAGGGTCAGGTTCCAGTAGGTAGGGGCAGTGCTTGTGGGAGATTTTTTGTTAGGCCTATAAAAAGTTCTTGATGGACTCTTGTTAGTTTGGTTAAGGTTATGTTTAAAGATTTGGTTGAAGGAGGGGTGATTTGGGGGGTAGAGGAGTATTAGTTTTTTTGTAAGATTAGGTCTGTGCTGTAGAGAGATGAGCTGATTACTGAGTAGCTAGGGAGAGTATGACTATGAGTAGCTACTGTAGGAGAGCATGGTGGATGTGGGATAGTAATGTGGAGAGCAGATAGTTTTAGAAGTAAGGATAGATATAGAGAGAGGATATTGTTGGTTATGAGAGGTATAGTTTAGTGACAGGGGATGTAGTGAGAGAGTTCTGCAGGATATAAGGAAGGTTTTAAGATAAATAGGATAGTATGGGATAGGATGACAGTGCTGGAGGTGTGTTGTAAGTGAAGGTAGAGAGGAGGTTAGTGTGTTGTAAGTAAAAGGTAGAGAGGAAGATAGTGTGTTGTAAGTAAAGGTAGAGAGGAAGATAGTGTGTTGTAAGTAAAGGTAGAGAGGAAGATAGTGTGTTGTAAGTGAAGGTAGAGAGGAAGATAGTGTGTTGTAAGTGAAGGTAGAGAGGAAGATAGTGTGTTGTAAGTGAAGGTAGAGAGGAAGATAGTGTGTTGTAAGTGAAGGTAGAGAGGAAGATAGTGTAGGGTTTTGTTTACAGGTGGAGTGGAAGGTGATAAGGAACTGTAGTAAGATATAATAGTAGTGGTTGTGAGTGGTAGTAGAAGTTATGGTTGGCTAAGTGAGTTGGTGTGGTTAGTGGGAGGAATTTGCTGGGAGTGAGGAGAGGGAAGGGGTGGAGTATCATTTAGATTAGAGGAGTTGTGGTAGGGGATGGTAGGTCATGTGAGTGTGAGGTGGTGATGTGTGGATTGGATGCAAAGGGGTGGAAGGGGTAAGGCTAGACATAAATCTAATTGCTTAGGGGGTGGGTGGGAATGGGGGTCATGTAGAGGAGCGTAGAGAGCTTGAGCATAGTGAGGGCGAACGGAACGTGGACAGCCCAGCTGGAAAAGTGGCACAAAATTTGAAAAAACAATCAGGTAACATAGAATGTTAGAATGCAGGCAAGTAGCCGGGTTATCAGACACTTATTATAAACAATAGCTTTGCTTTACTTATTTATTTTATGTTTGAACACGACAGGCTGCAGGTAAGGGGCAGAAAAGCAGTATGTGGACTGCGTCTATCTAGCTGGGGAATCGAGCGAGAGGTTATAAAGTAGTTATTTTTTTTTCAGGTAAATGTGTTCTGAAACGTGCACTTCAGGCACTCTTGTTCTCTGCTGCCATCTAGTGGCCTCACAAAGTAAATTAAAGCTTGGAAAGGCTAGGTGCGGGGCAGATGGTAGGGGAAGGGAAAGGAATGAAAAAGATACACTATGGGGCTAGAAGCAAGCTGGGGGATGAGGTTGCAAGTGTGCAAGCCACTAACAATAAGAAATTACCTTTAACATTGTATCAGTTACAGATTCAAGTTGTTTTAAGAAGACACCTACACTGTATTTAATGGAACTGTCTCCGCTTGGAGTCCTGGTCAAGGGAGGTCAGGTGGAGCACTAGGAGTTGGCGCCCACACAATTCATGGATAAATCAGATGGAGGGGCAGCTGCAAGCATTAGGCACACTGTAGAAAATGCTGTAAAAGAAAAAGGAAGAAAGTAAGCACTTAGGCGGGTGTGGGAGATTAGGACCAGGATAGTGAGTGAGAGACTCTAGTATCAAGATATAGAGGGATAGCAGGCAGAATGTTAAGGAGTAGCAGGCAGATTGTTAAGGGGTAGAAGCAGAGAAAGGAGAGTTGAAAGGACTAAGCACACAGTTAATTAAATCATTAAATGAAATTTGTTAGCAATAGCAATACCATCACATGTACTACACAGCCACAAATAAATAATCCAGTGTACCAACCATAAAAAGCCATACAGAGCCCTGAAATTAACAGTGTGCAACAGCTGAGATAATTACTTAATTCAGAATAAAATATACATTATAACAACCATGTTATAGCCAAAAGCTATACAGTGCCCTGAATGTAATGGGGAGTAAAAGAAAACAGAGCTAACTACTTAACTTAGCTGTTAGCATTTTAAAGAACCAAATAATAAATGAATTTGTGCAGCTTCCTTTGCATTTACTTAAATCAAATCAAATTACTATTTAACTTTAGCTGGTAGCATTTTAAAAGAACCAGATAAGAAATTAAATTGTGCAGCTTCCTTTGCTTTTACTTAAATCACATCAGAAAGTAAATTGCAGAGCTTTCTTAAAGATAGTCAGTAATTCAATAATGTCACTGCCTCCACATTTAAATAGATATCCTACTAGATATAAACAAATAAAGCCCCATTAATACAGTGCCTCATACATAATTCCAAAAGCAGTCACATACAATAGTGTATCAGTGGTAACTGTGGGATGCATGCAGCTGGGGGAGTTTGGAGGGAATCCTAATCACTGGGAACTACATTAGAAAAGAAAATACTTTAGTTAGACACAGTTTTAACTGGTACAAAGGATTGTGGGTACAGTTGAAGCGGGAAATTTCAAAAATATTAACAGAGATTAGAAGGGGGTAGGCTGACCAAGGAAAATGGAAGTACAAGTCCAAAACAACAATCAGTGAAGTGGCTTACAGGTAAGTAAAAACTGTGAAAGCAAGAAGAGAAAACAAGTACTACACTGGACCTGAATATTACTTTTATGTACATAGTTATTCCCAGGCCAGACTCATCTGTGTGAATGTAGCTATTTAGTTTGGAACCCTACCCTAAAACGCTGCTCTAAATGGAAGGTATAACTAAAGAAAACCAAGGAGCAACCTAAGGGGGAGGGGGAGGCCACTAACTGCAGGCAGAGCAAATGGGTAGTAAAACTGTAGCCTTGGTATTTTTCAAAATATCTGTAAAATTAGTTACAAATGTGAGTTAGCCCCTACTTTGCTATGGTTTCATAGTTTCATAGTTTAGTACTAGGCTATCTGCCCTGGGGCATTTATAAGCCTAGCCATAGTGATGTGGCTTTCGCCACCCCATGTAATGGTACAAAAGTGTACAGAATAGATTTAGAATACAGTGCCTCTGTCTAGTAGTGACACAGTGAAGACCCCCTTACATAACAGAATTAGTTTACTGTGCCTCTGTCTAGAAATGAGACAGAGATGACCCCCGGGGTAAACTTACGATCTCCCATCCACTCGTCAAGATTTCTCTTGAAGAGAGTCAGTGAGGGGCTCTGCCTAACATGAACTGGGATTCTGTTCCAGAGTATGGGAAGCCTCTGAGTTATGAATCTGTCCCTCCAGCATGTCCTATTCATATTTGTGCTGAGGTTTAAATCTTTAGCTCTCTTGGTTCTGATGGATTTGGATTTTTTGAGGTGGAGCATGTCCATCAATTCCTGATTGGACATGGCCTTGTACGTCAGGCACAGATCACCTCTGAGTAGGTGGTATGCTACTGAATAGAGCTGGAGTTTCTTTAGTCTGGCAGCATATGACATATGTTGGAGACCCTTGATCCTCTTGGTGAGGTACTTTTGCGGTCTCTCCAGCTGTTGCAAGTGCCGGGTGAGGTACATACCAAATGGGGCATTGTACTCAATCATGGGCCTGATAAGGGAGGAGTACAGGGATACAATGACCTTCTTTGATCTGGATGTGAATCCCTTCATGATAAGGTGGGCAAGGTAGAAAGTCTTTCTAACCACTTTGGCAACATGGGTGTCAAATGAGAGGTCACTATCGACTTGGGTCCCCAGGTCTCTGATTACTTTTTCCGTACTCAGTGGGTTACTTTTTCCATACTCAATGGGTTACTGTCTATGTAATAATTTGTGGGTACTTTGTTTTTCCCAAAGGGGATGACTATACATTTTTTGGCATTTAGTTTAAGGCCATGACTCCGGCACCAGTTGTCCGTTTCAGTGAGGCCTTTCTGTAGGTTGTATGTGTCAGCTGGTGTATCGACTATGGCGCCTAGTTTGCAGTCATCTGTGAACTTTGTCAGCCACAACCCTCCCATGTTTGCTTTCACATCTGAGAAATGCCGAACAAGAGGGGTCCCAGGACAGAGCCCTGTGGGACACCACTTGTGACTGGCTTTGAGTCTGACATGGCTCCAGCGATTTTGACTTTATGGGTTCTATCCTTTAGCCAGTTTGCAACCCATCTTGTGACATATGGATTTACATTTAAGCTGTTGAGCTTATCTATGATGCCTGAGTGGGGTATTGTGTCGAAAGCTTTAGCCAAGTCCAGGTAGGCTGTATGGACTGCTTTGCCCTCGTCAATGGCTCTAGTGACTGTTTTGAAAAAGTCAACCAGGTTCAAAAGGCAGGATCTGCCTTTTACAAAGCCGAACTGGGTGGGATCAAGTGTCTGTAGGTCCCCAATGTCTCTGTTTATGAGTTCCATAATGATTCTTTCCATAGCTTTGCAGAGCAGGCTGGTTAAGCTTATGGAGTGGTAGTTACCAGGGTCTGTAGAGGTGCCTCCTTTGTGGAGTGGGACCACTGTTGCTGTACGCCAGTGTTCAGATACATATCCTGTAGTAAGGCTAAGGTTAAATAGCATTTTTATGTGTGGGTTTAGTTCCTCTTGGAGTTCACGTAGCACGCAACCCGGGATACCATCAGGTCCCATTGATGCTGGGTTTTTAGCTTTGCTGAGGGCGGTGTCATTCTATGGGCTACAAAAGCTTTTTGTATTTGTATTTTACATAGGCATGTTTGTTGTCACTCAGTTTTTATTCTTGTTTTGTTTTTTTGCATACTGGTGTGACAACTTCATCATAGTGGTGCATTTTTTTTTACTCTTTGGACATGTTTTATGCTATGTTTTGCCTTTGTTTTGTATCTGTTGGAGCTTTTCTCCTCATGCCTCACCTGAAAATGGTCATTCTGCCCAGTCGGACTATCCTGGTAAACAAATGTCAAATAAACATACATGTATTTATTTATTTAACATTTGTTGACTGGGAAAGTCCGACTAGGACAGAGCCTATTTTCAGCAGAGGCCCGGGGACAAATGCTCCAGACACATGTCTTTGGAATGTGGGATAAAACTGGAGTATCCGGAAGAAATGCATGTGAATACGGGGAGAACATGCAGACTCCACACAGAAGGCAGCCCAACTGAGAATCAAACCAGAGAACCTGTTGCTGAGAGGCGACAATATTAATTGCTGCTCCACTGCACAACCCAATAATAAAACACTGATCCTTTTCAATCACAATCTAGAACACCAAGGCAAGGATATCTGTATTTTTTTATACAGTTTACAGTGGCCATGCAGCAAACCTTTTTGGGAGAAACGTATAATACCCATAAAAACCTGTGTCAGCATCACACAAACTTATCTTACACAGGCAGTAAACAAACATCTACAATGAAACATGGACCCTGCAGGTGTAAGCCAAAACATAAACACACAAAAGATCACCAACAATAGTTTGAAGTAACATTCTCTTCATCAAATCTGCTTATCAGTCCTCTTCAGATAGTATTATCTTAAAACAATGCTGGCAATCAGTGCAGTAAAAAGAGAAAAAAGAAAGTAGGAGTGCAAAACTGACAACCCAAATGTTACCTTTGCAGCCCAAATTGTACCCTCCTCTCCAAATGGGATATGCAGTAAGGTGACTGAGCTTTCAGAACATGGAGTGAGATCAATTGCAAATGAAAATTCTGCTCAAGGTGATTACATTTACCTATGTTGTTTTTTAATTGTCAACCCTCTCCCAAAATATATTTTATTTAGCATATTCCTGCTTCCTCCGGAAGGTCTAACTTTAACATGTACCTACACTGTAAAACAGATATAATGTTACATTTGTAATCTTGTACTTCTGCTTGTAGTTGTACAAATGAATTAGTTTTACAGTTATCTGCAATATGATTCTCTAGGGAACAGTTTACTATATTGTAAGATTGGCTACATATTTCTTAATGAATGTTTTATTATTGTTATTTACCAGATTTTTAGTTTATAACCACTTGGCTGGCTTGAAAATGATCCATTTCAATCGGTACTCCAACCTACTAAACAAACTTTAAATAAATGAATACATTCTTGATTTTCAGGAATCAAATATTTAACAGGCTTTCCTCATATGCTTTGATTTTGAGTAAACTCTGAAGTTACAGAAAAACATAGCATACATTGTATCACTGTTTCATGTACAATGCTTAGAAATAAACAACAGATATTGTTTTGAAACAGAACATTTACATGCGCTAAACAGGAAATTAGTTAGGGAAACAAAAGACAAACTAACATCCTGTAATGAATATGTGTTTTCGCACACACAATACAATATACCTGTCTTAGAACCTGATTTTTGCCTTTTCATTGTTTCATTCTAGCCTCTCTTTTCAACCAAAGCAATGAAATTCAATATCCCTGCAATATATGTGCTGTTTGAAAAGATTTACACATGAACCATGGACTGCATAGTGCTCAGTGGTGAAGGTTTCTGCCTCACAGATCCAGAGATCAGGACTTAGTCCTATCCTTCCATTATTCTCTGAATACACACATACTCCCAGTGTCTATTCTCTGGTTTCTTTAACAATCGCTTGTGGGATGGCTGTATCAAAGGCGTCCTCTTATCCTTTGGGGCTGTGGTTTAAAAGGGCCTACAAGGACCCAATTAACATATAAACCTAGTATATGTATATGGGCTCTTCAGAACTGATTTGTGCTGGATGGTATAGCAGAAACACCACCACAATGTGTGCGCATCTTCAACTAATAGGCTGAGACATGGTGATATTGATGATTGGAGTGGGGTTGCTACCTTTTCAGATGGTAACATGGAACATTTTTTTACTGATGTGAGGTTTTCAAGAGTATCTGTGCTGTCAGACATATAAAAAAGAAAAAAAAAAATAACTGCCACTGTTTTACTACAACAAAAAAACCTGCAGAATTTAGTTGTAATTTTTATACTTAATATCAAGGTGTTGAAGACATATGACATTTATCTGCTATTGTTCAATGAAATTTAGAACATTTTCCCCTGAAATTAAAGGACATTTACTATTTTTTTCATTATCCAGTTTCTTAAAAATTTAAAGTATCATGAGCAAGCAAGGAAAAGTGGCAACCCTAGACTGGAATGGTGGTTCATTTTCACTTACTTGTATTTCTTTACCAGAAAGCATTCTATTAACTTTATCATGTGATGTAGCTGTTTGTAGTAATCTTGGTGCCGTAAACATCAAGGTCTGCTCTTCTACGTAAAGTGTTGATTTTCTTTCCAGTTACTAAATAACCTATTAAACAGCATTGTGGTGTTTTATTTAATTTTTTTTCACAGCTGGTTGTCTGTTAGCTCAATGGGTTAAGCAATGGAGTACTGAAAATTGAGGTTGATTGTCTGAGGGTTCAAATCCCACCAAAGCTTTGCTATGCAAAGTAGTTATGGACAAAGTTTTGGTAGGGGAGTAGCATAATGGCTAAGGTCTTTACCTCACAGATACAAAGTACAGAGTTTGATTCTGACCTCTAGTTGTTGGTTAAACTTCTAATAGTCTGCAGACTAGTATTTACCTACGGATGGTATTTAATGGGTGGAAGGTTGGCATAATGATTAAAGAGTTTACCTTACAAATACAAGGTGCAAGATTTAATTCTCACGTGAGGTAATCGGCTAGGCTTAAAATGACCCACAAGAGCAGTTAGTTTTAGTACTAATCTATGAACTTATTGATTGTTAAGCTTTATTTGTTAGACTGATTCATATTCTAAGAATTATTTTATTCATTATTAAGGGAAAAGCTATAGTCAGTATAAATTCCAAAGAAGTGGTTACTAGAATCTGTCCCTGTTAAACACAGAACAGCAATACTTAAGTAGTCTTTCAGTATTAAGTGTGTTATATCATAACATGTATTCCATTTTGTAATCAGGTAGGACTTATAGGGTCATACGCATACTGGAGATATCATATACAATAGGAGTGCATGAAACCATAAATATGCATGTTTTTTATAACTCTTACTTTTTATTAATTGAACAAACATAGTTGCTAAAGTACATTAAAACTACTGGTAGTGGAGTGGGGGGTCAGAAAGGCTTAACACTAACAGCTGGCTGCTTACGACTGTCGAGTTAACAAATATTTACACATTATATAACATCTCAGAGGGTAAATAACTTCTGAATGGGAACCATTAATTTAGTGACTTTTTAGTGGGGGTGGGCTACTCCCAGTAGAACTGCTGATGGGAGGTAATGATTGAACAGCTGAGTAAGTCACAGTTTATAAATCAGTTGCCAAAATGTCAATTGTTCATAGCTGAAGTTTGCAAAGATGTTTTTCAGCCTTTTCAACACTACAAATAGCAGTACAAAGTATCTGAAAGGAAGAAAAGGTACGGCAGCTACAAAAGAAGGCTAATTACATAAATAAAATACCTTAACTGTTCCCCAGCAATCATGACTTCAGCCTTGTGATGCTTTTCTGTTGCCTTTTTTCTCACCCCATTACTGACACTCTCCATTGTCAAAATTAAATCCTTCTTCAGTGACAACTATGAGGTGTGAAGTGGAGAAATGTCACGTCCTTCTCCTTAAAAGAAAAAGTCTCAGGTCAGAAAGAAACTGTTTTTGCATCTGATTCAAGAGCTGGCTTTATTCATTAATGCAATGGAGTTTGTTGAGGAAAGTCACTGATTTGCTGAGCTGAGGAATAGGATAAATTGTGTTTCTGCATCCAGTTCTAAAACTCCCAAAACAGAATAAATTGCCTTTTTCCCTTCCTCCTTTTCTTTTGACTTCACTGTAAAGTGAAATTCATTTTGGACAGCTTGCCATCCTCACATGAAAAAGAGTTCATTGAAAAGCACGGCTGCATTTTAAAAGCAGACCTTCTTCGCTGTAAGCTGGCTTCTCATGTACCTGGGCTGCAGTCCCGTTTGTTTTGCTTTCAGCTTGACTTTCTTTGCAATGGTCTCTCAGGTAGTGACAGAGGGAGGTGCATCTGCTTTGGTTGCTGGGAGGGGAGGGATTAGTTTACACTGGGCAGGGTCATTGTAATTTGATCCTGGAGAGCTAAATTACATCTATAGCACTGGAGACGGAAAACTACACAAATCCTTTTGAATCTCTGCAGTTCACCTGGCAGTTATGAGAACACATTAGTATTCATTTTTGTCCCTTACAAAGTACCAGCACTGAAATCTGTAGCACATGTTTTTAAAATGGTCAGATATTGCACTATGGTTTAAATGTGAAGGAAACAGAACAAATGCTTTCTTTTTTTTTCTAGAGCAAAAGACCTTGTGAAATTGTTATGTATTATTTTAAGCTTGATTTCTGCAGCTCACAGTTACCTGTACAGGTGCATGGGTAGCTGTGTATATAAACATTTCAGGAAGAAAGTGTCTGCCGAAGTGAAATATGTAAGGATTCTTCACTGTGGGGTGCATGCAGGGCATCTGCCTGTGGCTTCACAGACTTTGCTTGCAACCCCTCACCCCTTCACTCAGGTCCAGTTTGCTAGCAATGCCTCTCAGGTCAAGACTGCAGGAAGATGATGTACACAATGCCAGCACATAGCCAATTAAATGCCAACAAAAAGGCCTTGAAAAGTTAAACTGTATATACAGAGGAATCCAGGAGGGACTACATACCACTGCTTTTTATTTTGTCCAGAAGTGCTCACTGGTTTTTCCTGGACCAAGTGGCCCTCAGTTTGTAATGTTTCATTGTTTGACAGACAGCATATAAATGCTGCCTTACACCTCTTCTGAGGCTCCAGTATAAGTATGCAACCTGGGTTTTAGGAAGTAACTGAAATTAAGTGAAGGGTATAGATAATTGATTTGGTAAGTTTCATCACAACTTTTTACTTGAAAGTAACTCTTCAGGAAATTTTTGGTGACAGCAGTACACGAGTACAGCAATCTCACAGCCAGTCAAATATACTAAAGACATGGAACTGAAAGCCATAGGCCTTTATGCTTTTCTTTATTTAGTGTTTTAAATTTTTTTTTTTTTTTTGTGGAACAGTGATTTTTTTTTTCCCTGGGAAAAAAAATTGCTTAATTGTGTGAGTTTGTGCAAAACCATTAAAGCAGGCACTACTGAAAGGAATTTGGAAAAATAGGCACTAAGTCTGTGTGACTGCCACCATAGAGTTGGTTTCAGGAGTGAAGAACCTGGCAGATCTCATGGTCTGACTCTTTGGTTCTGGGTTTTTAGGCATATTTCAAATCCCACTGTCTCTTTTATTGCAAACTAGTCCCACTACTTCAAGTTTTTCACTGACTTTCTGCTATTAGTACCAGTTATTCAATCATTTATTATTATATAAAATAAATAAGTAAAGTTATAAAATGTGAATCTGATTCTAAGCTAAGATAACTATTTAAGTCAAAATATACCATTTCTATACAAATAATTCAAGAATTCTCTAAATTCAGATCCACAAACCACAGTTTATAGAAAACATTGATCTTTCTGTTATTAAGTAGGAAAGTCTCATATTGTAAAGAATCTCAATGACATCTCGTTTACAAAGTATCCAGCAATAGTACTTAGAAAGGTCTGCATGGGGGAGATCTTCTGATTGTGCCTACTGGAGATAGGACAACTGACAAAAAGGCATTTTTAATATGAGTGTGATGTGCAGACAAAAACAGTAAGACTATAGCCAGCGAGGGCAAGTGTGAAATCTACAAAAATACTGCTGGACCAAGTAGAGCAAGAACCAAAAAATTTCGACCACCGCGTTAGCGAATAAAACCTTTAATATCGCTTTCATCCCCTCAGAGACTTCTTCTGAATAAATTAAAACACACAAGCACTGCACTTTTATACATTGAATCAACAACAATTGAATACCCATGTATTCAATCATTCAATTAATCCATCAACCCCATCCAGTGTAACTAACCTAATCACAAAAACGTTTTATTATTAAGCTGCACCATAATTAAAATGGCAAAAATATTTATAATATCTGTCTTAACACATTTCACCATAACTATAAACATACATTTCTATTATAAAACTATGAATAAAATAAAGGATTCTTAAGAACTTTTAACCTTCTATTTTTCAGGTAACATTTAATATTGATGGAATCATTCATTCCTGGGGGTTTATCAGCCCCCAGCCTTATGTTTATATTTACTTGTACAAATGACATGAACCCTCGAGAGTTCTTCACCTCTTTGCATGCAAGCACCTCTAGTAGGCTCAGGTTGGCAGAGCTGCTCCAAGTTTGCTGACCTTAGCTAGCGAACTGGAGTAAATCCGAACTAAATTCAAGGCAACCACCTTGTAAAACAAAAAATAAATATACTCTAAGCTTGCATTGCACTTTTTTGAACTGTATTTTGACTAATTGCTACTTCATTTTTTTTGCTGTTGCTACTGCTGTGACCATTTTTTCTACACTTTGCATTTCTGGTACTACTGTATTTTATAGCATAGGCTAGATTCAAGCTTACTGAATCTAGGCTAATTAGTATTAACTGAGCAATAAAACCAGCCATCCTACATTAAAAATGCCCTTCTACACCCTTGTGGCAGAAGTGTGCAGCCTCAGAGTTGGGGATTGTTGGAATAAGGCTCCATTTTGTGCTTTCCCATTGGTTAGTTTATGCTAAAACTATTTAACTTTGTGTGTATTTAAGCACCATGTTTGCACATAACTGCGCACCATGAAACAGGATTTAGAGCTGCTGTGTATAGACACAAACACTTAGAAACACAATTTTTCCTTGATATCAGCTAGAACACTTAGAAACACAATTTTTCTTTGATATCAGCTAAAGAACCCTCCGTAGCTCCACTGCCACTCTGTGCATAACGCAGTTGTGCATTGATACCCAGCGAGCAACTCAGCTGCGCATTCTGAGGTGCTGACTCAGTCTTCCACCTTTAGCCCTCCACAGAATAGGCCACCTTTGTTAGTCTCACAATCAAACCCTGGTCCATCTAGGCCATCCCCACTAGTTACTACAATATATACCTGTGATAATGGATGGACAGTTTCATACCATTTCTCCAGCCAACTTGATTGACATGGGTATCCTGAAGCAATGTAGCAATTGCATCATGTATACTGACAACCACTTGCTCCTAAAGCAAACAAAAACAGTATGTGAGAGATGTAACTATACCATGAAATTAGAATCAGTTCTCTCACATAATAATAAACAAGGCATACAACAGGTTGTCACCACAAAAAACTCCCCTCTCACATAAGATAAGGTTAAGACACACAAACCCACATAAGTGGAGGTACTCCCTAACAGCCTACCAAAAGACCAGAGACCTCCAAGCACAAACAACATACACATACTGGTATGAGAACAGAATCCACCACTACATATAACAACACACATATCAGTGTCTCAACAATTAATGCAAAATACCTCAAACCAAATGTTGTGGTCATAAGACACTCAATAGTGAGACATACAGATGTCCCCCTCACCAGGCTGAATAATGAGAAGGTCACGGTCAGCTGCCTGTCAGATGCCAGGATCCATTATATCACACGCGCACTCATGTTACTTAGCAACAATTACCGTTATGACTCTGTCATAGCACATGTTGGTGTGACTGACTTGAGATGTACTCTCTAGACTATATGAAGAGAGACATGACAGAACTCTCTGATTATGTGTCCCAGACAGGTACGTCCTTAGCCCTAAGCAACATTCTGTCTTTAGCTTGGATGATGCCCCAATACAGTAAAAAAAAAAAAAAAAAGATTTATTTATTTATTTATTTTATTTATTTGCAGTTTGTTAACCGGGAAAGTCAACTGGGCCAGAAATGAGCCCATTTTCAATAGAGGCCCAGGGAGAAAAGCTCCATAATATTACATAATATCAACAAGGTTAACAAGTACAATACAATACAATTTTCAAAAACTACCAAAACACAGTAACATATAAGACAGAATAATAACATTTGAGCAAGGTGCTGTAACAAAGCACTGAATGAAATTAAAACACAGGTATTTTGGAGTACATAATGGAGTGCAGGTATTTATGCACTCAGAGTTTCACGAGGTGAGAGGGAGGAAGAATTAGAGGAGACTAGAACAGTGAGAGGTGAACAGGCAGAGTTATGAGAAAGGGAAAAAGGGAGAGGGAGTGGAAATGAAATGAAGAGATTTCAATAATTGACTTAACTTCTGGTGTCACTTCATAGGGATCCAGTATCTGTCTGCCTGGGATGACGTGGTCGACAGTCCACACTGTTTGCCAGAGATGGCCTTCACTTGTCTCCTCAAGGCTCTTGGATATGGCAAAGATGCTTGACCCCCCCATAATGCCTTTTTTTAGGCACTGTCCAAACAACAAAAATTCTGAATCCACTAAAGGCAAATTTAAGGTCATGCTGCTTAATGCTAGGAGCCTAACAGGAAAATGCACTCCCTCGAAGCACTCCCCACCTTGGAAGATGCTGACATTTGTACTTGGTTCATGGCCACTAAGAGCACCCAGCCATACAAGGCTTCAATGCCTTTCACACATTCAGACCTCAAAATGAATGTGAAAGAACCAAAGGAGGAGGTATATCCATCTTCATTAAATCCAAATACACTTCAAGACTGGTGAAACAGGATGACTCTCTTGAGCTACTCCAGGTCCAAATAACTATAGGTAAAATACCATTCCACATTATCGCTAGCTACAGGTCCCCCACCATGAACCAGGAGAAGCACACTGCCTACCTGGACTTGCTAGAGTTGCAAAGTAGACAGCCAAACACCTTGGTCATGGGAGATTTAAACTATTCTTCCATCAATTGGGCAACTTACTTGAGCATAAGCACAACTGCTTCAAGATTCCTGGACTTTGTTAATTCAAATGCCCTGGAACAGTTAGGCCCCATCCCCACAAGGGGCTCAAATGTCCTGGACCTAGTGCTCACCAGAATGGAGGGTCATGTGTTGCTCTCCCTGGTAAGGTCAGACCATAAATCTGTTTCATTTGATGTAAAGATCAAACCTGACACCCCCACAGGAGTAAAGAAACTGAAACATTTCTCCAAAGCAAACTATTGCCTACTAAGCAATGGTATAAAAAGTTTTAAAGCCCCTGCCAACATAGCCAACAATGAATTCTATGCAGAGGAATATACAAATGCCCTATATTGACTCAGCTGTACCTAACAAGAACAAAAACACATCTTCTTGAAAAAAGAAGCCACACTGGTGGACTGTAAATATAAATAAGTTATACAACAAAAGAAAGAAACCGATATCTAAGAACAGGATGGAACTTACTCAACAGAGGAAGAATACCCTCTGCAGCTTGAACAAGCAAATCAGATATCTTGTTAAGTCCTCTAAGGCTAGCTACAAGTTTAAATTAGCATCCTTAGCTAAAGACAGTCATAAGGCATTCTTTTGCTATGTCTGAAACCTAAAAGGGAATGCCCAGCTGTGTGCCGAACTTATAGCGAATGGTGCAACTGTCACTGAACCTGAGGAAATTTTCAACATGCTAGCTGACAGATTTGGCAATAACTTCAATGCCTTGTCCCCACCAGACTCCCCAAAGCATTCCAAACACCAGTCCGCTACAGAGTATCTCCAAAGAATAGGTCATACACATACTCTCCAAGGCTGAAAACATGGCCTCTATGGGACCAGATAACATCTCAAGCTGCTTAATAAACAATGTAAAACAAGACCTAGAAGAACCACTCGGCATTCTCTTTAACCATAGGCTGTGAATTGGCTTTGTCCCAGCAGAGTGGAGGACAGCAACAGTAATCCCCTTGCACAAAGGGGGTGCAGCAACTGATCTTGGGAACTATCGACCCATAAGCCTAACCAGCCTTATTTGCAAGGCTATGGAAAGAATCATCATGGACTTTATCCACAAGGACATAGGTGACTTTCAAACTCTTGACCCTACTCAGTTTGGTTTTGTCACGGGTAGATCTTGCTTATTAAGCTTAGTGAACTTCTTTGAGAATGTCACCAAAGCCTTGGATGAAGGCAAAACAGTACATACCGCCTATTGTGATTTAGTCAAGGCCTTTGACACAATCCCTCATTCAGGTATCATAGAGCAACTCCCCCATCTGGGGATTAACCCATACATTACTAGATGGGTAGCCAACTGGCTCACCGACAGAAATCACTTTGTCAAAGTTGGGGAACCCACTTCCACCAGTAGACCAGTAACCAGTGGAGTACAAGGATCTGTGCTGGGCTCTCTACTGTTTGGAATCTATTTCTCTGCAGTCCAGGAGACGGTAGATGGCCTGTGGCTTACCAAGTTTGCAGATGATGGTAAACTGGGCGCAATCATAGATTTCCCCTAATGATGTTAACATATTACAGAAAGGGTTGAGACAGACAAATGATTGGTTCCAAACTCACGGACTAAAACTTAACAAAAAAAAAAAAAGCCTCATTATCTCCTTTGGCAAAGAAGTATCCCCTGCTAATTATGATATAGATAGCACCCCTCTAAGCTCAAATTCAGTGGTGTGAGACTTGGTAACACAGGTTGGTGCAGAGGGATTAGGTTCATAGTTTCATAGTTTCATAGTATAGTACTAGGCTATCTGCCCTGGGGCATTTGTAAGCCTAGCCATAGTGATGTGGCTTTTGCCACCCCATGAAATGGTACAAAAATGTACAGAATAAATCTAGAATACTGTGCCTCTGTCTAGTAGTGACACAATGAAGGTCCCCTTATATAATAGAATTAGTTTACTGTGCCCTGTCTAGCAGTGACAATAGATGTGACCCCTGGGGTAAACTTTTGATCTCCCATCTACTCATCAAGATTTCTCTTGAAGAGAGTCAGTGAGAGGCTCTGCCTAATATGAACTGGGATCCTGTTCCAAAGCATGGGAAGCCTCTGGGTTATGAATCTATCCCTCCAGCATGTCCTATTCATACTTGTGCCGAGGTTTAAGTCTTTAGCTCTCATGGTCCTGATGGATTTGGATTTTTTGAGGTGCAGCATGTCCATCAGATCCTGATTGGACATGGCCTTGTACGTCAGGCAGAGATCACCTCTGAGCAGGCTGTATGCTACTGAATAGAGCTGAAGTTTCTTTAGTCTGGTGGAATAAGACATATGTTGGAGACCCTTGATCCTTTTGGTGAGGTACTTTTGTGGTCTCTCCAGCTGTTGCAAGTGCCGGGTGAGGTACATACCAAATGGGGCATTGTACTCAATCATGGGTCTGATGAGGGAGGAATATAGGGGTACAATGACATCCTTGGATCTGGATGTGAATCCCTTCATGATGAGGTGTGCAAGGTAGAATGTTTTTCTAACCACTTTGGCAACGTGGGTGTCAAATGAGAGGTCGCTGTCTACTTGGGTCCCTAGGTCTCTGATTACTTTTTCCATACTCAGTGGGTTGCTGTCTATTGTGGGTACTTTGTTTTTTCCAAAAGGGATGACTATACATTTTTTGGCATTTAGTTTAAGGCCGTGACTACGGCACCAGTTGTCCGTTTCAGTGAGGCCTTTTGTAGGATGTGTGTGTCTGCTGGTGTATCAACTATGGCACCTAGTTTGCAGTCATCTGCAAACTTTGTCAGCCACAGCCCTCCCATGTTTGCTTTAACATCTGAGAAATAAATGCCGAACAAGAGGGGTCCCAGGACAGATCCCTGTGGGACACCACTTGTGACTGGCTTTGAGTCTGACATTGCTCCAGCGATTTTAACTTTATGGGTTCTGTCCTTTAGCCAGTTTGCAACCCATCTAGTGACATAAGGGTTTACTTTTAAGCTGTTTAGCTTATCTATGATGCCTGAGTGAGGTATTGTGTCGAAGGCCTTAGCCAAGTCCAGGTATGCTGTATGGACTGCTTTGCCCTCATCAATGGCTCTAGTGACTGTTTCAAAAAAGTCAACCAGGTTTAAAAGGCAGGATCTGCCCTTTACAAAGCCGAACTGGGTGGGGTCAAGTGTCTGTAGGTCCCCTATGTCTCTGTTTATGAGTTCCATAATGATTCTTTCCATACCTTTGCAGACCAGGCTAGTTAAGCTTATGGGGCGGTAGTTTCCAGGGTCTGTAGAGGCACCCCCCTTGTGGAGTGGGACCACTGTTGCTGTACGCCATTGTTCAGGTACATATCCAGAAGTAAGGCTAAGGTTAAATAGCATTTTTATGTGTGGGTTTAGCTCCTCTTGGAGTTCACGTAACACGCACCCCGGGATACCCTCAGGTCCCATTGATGCTGTGTTTTTTGCTTTGTTTAGGGCGGTTCTCACTTGGACATCTGAGATGACAGGGAGATTACATTCAGCTGGGATAAGTATTTCTTCTTTTGGGGGTGAAGGAGGCGAGAAATTTGCACTGAACCTGTCAGCCAGAATGTTAGCAATATCTGTGGGTTCAGTGTATTTTTGTTGTTGTGAAAAAACTCTGAGCATATGTGAGGGTTTGTGAAGAGGTTTCTAACATAGCTGAAGAAGGCTTTGTGGTTATCTTTAGTGTCCTTGGCGATTTTTCTCTCAAAGTTTGCCTTGGATGTTTTATGAGAGAACGTAGTTTTCTGCTAATGTTGATCAGAGATGTCTTCCCTTCATGGGATTTCGCTCTGACGTGCAGTAGCTTCCTTCTTTTGTTATACACTTTGTTTATGGCTGAGGTCCACCAGATAGGATGCTTACATTTGGTGGAGAGGGACTTGGATTTGTTTGGGATTGCATGATCCATGCATTCTTGGAGATGTCCATAGAAAGCATTTGTGAAGGATTCGGCATTGTGGGATGTGGTATCCACTGGCACAGTGGGCTTAAAGGATACCATCTCAGTCTTAAGAAGAGTGAAGTCTGCTTTTGAGAAGTTTTTCAGTGTGGTCTTTTGTGCTGGGTGTGGTGGTGGGATATGTATATCCAGGGTGATTAGTTTGTGGTCAGATCTCACTAGTGAGGGGTATACTTCCGGTGTGGAGCATTTTGTCCCCATGTTTGTGATGATCAGGTCTAGTATATTATCTGCCCTAGTGGGAGAGGTGACTAGTTGTTCCAGTGCATTTGAATTTATGAATTCCAGGAACCTTTGGGCTAGGGTATTAGGGCTAGAATAATGTACCCAATCTATGTTTGGGTAGTTGAAGTCTCCCAGTATGATGGTATTTTGTGATACAGTCATATCCTCCAATGTCTTCAGGAAGGCTGAGTGGGGTTCTTGAGATTGGGAGGGTGGTCTGTAACATGCTACCAGTTGTATAGCAGTTTTGCCTATGATTAGTTGCACCTGTATGGTCTCTGATGCTTCATGTGTTGCTACTAACCTGGAGGTGTGGGTGTCCTTTATGAATATGGAAACTCCCCCTCTCTTTGTGGTTCAGCCCGGGTTTTGGGGCCGAAAAGCATGATACGAGGTATAGCCTGGTAGCACTGGGGTGCTCTCAGGAGCCTTGAGCCAGGTTTCAGTTACTGCACAGACATCGATGTTCTCCATGCTGAGGAGTGCATCAAGTGCCTGCATCTTCAGATTTAGACTTCTGGCGTTGAGCAGCATTACCCTTAGTTTTTTCCATTTTGTTTTCTAAGGAGGTGGGTTTGTCTTTTGAGCCTTGCCTAAAAAGGCACTATGGGGTGGCAAGAGCCTTAGCCAATATCCGGAAGCCCAGTGGTGACAGGTGTAAGCCATCCCTTGAAGCAGCGTGGCTTGTCCAACATATCATCCCAGGCAGACAGACATTGGATCCCCTTAGAATGACACCAGTACTCGAGCCAATTGTTAAAGCTGATCATCTTGTCTTTGTATTGTGGTATCATTCTTGGTGAGGGCAAGATGCTGCTCAGGGTCAGGGTCATACCAGCCTGGGCTACATAATCGGAGAGCTCCTCTATGTCTCTTTTCATGTAGTCCAGGGAGGTACGTCTCAGGTCATTCACACCAGCATGGACAATGACGGAGTCATATTTGTACTTGCTTTGGAGTGACCTGAGTGCGTGTGTTATGTGGCAGATCCTAGCCCCCGATAGACAGCTCACAGTCACCTTCTCCTTGTTCAGCCTGGTCAGTGGGACATCAGTGTGTCTGACTATGGAGTCACCTATTACTATTAGTGTGTCAGGCAAGGTGTTTGGCCTTAAGGGCTGCGATTGGTCGACACACTGATTTATTGAAGTATGTGTTGCATGTGTTTTGTTTTGAGGTGGTGGATTTTTGGATGTATGCTTTGGGAGCCTCTGTTGTTTTGGTAAGTTTTTTATTAGAGCCTCCAAGTATGTCTTTGTGTTTTTATGTGTTTGGTTTGCAGTTGTGGTAGGTCTATGTGGGACTGGGATTGTTGTGTGTGTGGTTGCCATCTCCTCCTGTCTGGTCATGCCAGCCCTGGGTTGAGAGAGTTCAGCCTCCAGTTTGGCTATATAGTTGCATCTCTCACATGTATTTGTGTTTGTTGGGAGGAGGAGAGGGTTGTCTGTGTACATGAGACAATTGTAGCATTGTCTCAAGATGCCCAGATTGACCAGCTGAACTGGAGACGATGCCAGTAATCTACCACTCGACATGCTAGAACAGTATAAGGGAGTGGTATACCTTTAAGGGAAGTGGGTATTCACAGGGGTGGTAAGTAGATGTAGTGCTTTACTTAGTACGAGAGTGCTTACTTAGTAGAGAAGTATTGAGAACAAGTGCTAGGCTTATAATACAGTGAGTAGTCTGGTTATACTAAGAGTAGAGCTTCCTTAAGGGAAAATTTGAAGAGCAGACTTGGCGGAGCCAGAAAAGTTTAACCTTGTTTAACGGCTGCTTATATGCGACACGCATAAAAGCCATGCAAACGCGGATTTTAAACAGTGAACTACAAAAGAGCTAGAAATGGTCCCAAACAACCAATTACTACAGCTTCTTGTGCTGAGGTCACTTCCCCCAAGGACAGGTAGGTTGCTCAAGGCTCCCCACTCCCACTGGTGAGCAAAGAAACTTCCTTCTATCCAAGTAAGGTAATGGACAACACAAGAACTACACCACAGCCCAGAATGCAATGCCTGTAAACTGGTCTAAACTAGTCGAGGAAGGCGGGAAAACAAGGATTATTTTTTTGTTTTTTTGGTAGAAACACACAGAAAATGCAGAGACAGTGATAAATTAGTTACACAGGCTAGCACACTTTAGTGGGCAGCCTCCACAGTTAAATTAAACAAACAAACAAGCAAACTTTCAATCAAATTCGACTAAAATGTAACTTTAAGTGCAGATTTTAAAATAATGCAGGAATCATTGGGATTTCTTTAGGTGTAACATTTCTAACAGGGCTGGGTCAGACATGGCTTTGTAAGTCAAGTAAAGATCACCTCTTAATAGATGATATGAGACAGAGAAAAGATGGAGTTTTTTTAGTCTGTCCATGTAGGGAATGTGTTTAAGCCCGAGAATCCTCTTTGTATGGTAGTTTTGTGGCCTTTCCAGCTGTTGCATGTGTCTAGTGAGGTACATGCCAAATGGAGCATTATACTCGATGATTGGTCTAATGAGGGAAGAGTAGAGAGAGACAATGACCTCTTTCTTCCTGGATGCAAAACCCTTGGTAATGAAATGTACCACATAGAAGGAATTTCTGACCACAGTGGCAATGTGGTGGTTGAAGGAGAGTTTGCTGTCAACCTGTGTCCCCAGATGTCTTATAACTTTATATATAGAGTATATCTTTATATATCTCTTATAAATGTTCAGACATGGTGCATATCATGATCTCTAAACAATATTTCAGCATTGTAACCCAGAGGGTTAAGACTAAGAGACACCACTGAGTTTCATTTTAAAGTCCTGGGTTCAGCCCCCTATGTAACATATAGGTTTATTCCTTTAAGATTTTCTCACCTTTAGTATTTATGTAGTACTAGGATGATAATCATATGGTTATTATTTGGCAGTCTGTGAATAAAGATGTTAAAGTTGGCAACATCTAAGCACATGTCCTCTGTTTCAATTTACAATGTGATAAATATCAAATGTTACATGGTGTCAGAAGGAATTCAGAATTAAACAACTTAGACTAATTTAATTTTTCAGTTGAGAATGGTTCACATTTATCCACCAGGTATACTCTCACTGCAATTTACTAGAGAACTGGAAGCTTTGTATTCAGAAACTCCATTTATTCCTGACTGAGTGGTATAATCAAGAGGTCAGAAGAAGTCCAGTGTACTGTATTTAAACAATAAAGCACAAAAGGAGTGTGTTCCTGTGCAGTAACATCACACCTGGGTAAGTCCAAACCTGAGGTAAAGCCAAGAATTTTGACATCCCAGGAGTACTATTAGAAAAATATATACATACACATAATTATGGAGTACTTTAGTGATGTTATGCAGTGGTTTATTAATAATACTAATAATAATATTACCAACAGCAATAATGAGTTTGATTTTTTCTGCAGCTGAGGTAGACACAGTGATGCCATAATTCAGTATTGTCAACTGCTCCTCTGGTTCATTACTCAATCCGACTTTTCAGATTCACAAAGCCATGGCAAAATTCTACATATTACAGTGGAAGAAGCCTTGAAAGTTAATAGTACTTTTTTGAGTTTCAAGAGGATGGAGAAAAAGTACTGCAATGAGTTTCAAGAGGGGGAAAAGAGTATTGCATTGACAAAAAGAAGTTTCAGAGTTACTGTCAGCTGACAAAATTCTTCATGAGGCTAGAAGACCCCTATGGAAAGTATTAATACTTTATTACTGAAATAAGGAATCAAGATAAAGATTGTGAATTATTGAGTTATATGATGCATTAAAATGAAACAGAATTATGTGTGGCATGCAGAATTATGAGACAAAAAGTAAGCGTGCCCTTCTTCCCTGTTTTATTTGGATTGAACTTAGAACAATTGGTTTAAATAGTAAAACGGTAAGTTTAAGTCAGTATGCAATAGATCTCGGAGAAGTAAAACTTTAACTGTTTGTATATGAAGTTTTAATTTACTAGATGTATCCAGAAAATAATACTGTTTATTGTTCTAGATGTTGAATAAGAGTAAGAAATTCTCAGATTATAAAGTTTGGCAAAATTACAGTGGTAGGGAAATGTTTTAGATAATTGTATCTCTTCCTTAGCAGTAAGGCAGAAATATGCAGAATTATGACACACATAGTACATACATTATTTAGTAACATAGCTAAGGAATGCTTTAGAAAGTGCCAGCAATTAATTGTATAGAGACCTGCAGAAGAGGTTAAAGGATGACCTTCACAGATGAAGAATGACTGGACTGGAATTGCACCAGTAGGAAAAGATGTTGCATTTCTTTATACTACCCTTAATGTTTTTTATGTATTTCAAGTTTTTCCAGTTTACATGCCTGCTAACTTTCAGAAAGCAGATTTTATTTTGGATGGTGGTAAATAAGAACAACATAAGATGAACTAGTAATTCTGAAGAAGGCGAAAGATTATGTGTTCCTGATACAGAGTTATAGTACAATGTTGTATGACTGAAGACAATATGGGATGGATTCTGTAAAGCTAGTGGAATCTGGTGCATTACACTGCTATCAGCTTGAAAAATGTCGTAATATGCTAACGTACGCCAAGAAACGCAGCATAACTTAGTGCACAACGGAGTTCTACAGTTCTAACTGCGCACTATGGAAATGCGCAAGTAATCTGTAATTATAAAAAATGGTTGTCAAATACATTGTACAGTACCAAATAGAAAGATGATCACAAATCAAGAAAAACAATCATTGTTTAGAAAGATAATTAAATCTGTGCAGCGAGGTTATGAACAACTGCAGACTGTTACTGACTCTGTAGAGATAACCAAAAAAAAAAAAACGCACAGTAAACCAGATGATGATTGTAACATAAATTTACAGGAGTACAGACAGTAAAGTCTTAGACAATCACAGATATTTATGTATGCCATCCACTAACTTATAATATGAGCTTCAAAGCTGCAAGGCTATTTGTAATACATATATATATATATATATATATATATATATATATATCTATATATATATATATATATATATATATATATATATATATATATATATAGAGAGAGAGAGATAGATATAGATATATATTCACATCACTCATTACACTCAGAAACAGCTATGGATGTCTACATGATACATGTAGTATTAAGGAAATAACAGCTTTGATTTACAGATTCTGATGGAATCTGTAAATTTACTTTAAAAAAAAAAATTAAAAGCAAAGAGCAACCACGGCCAAATTGCCATAGCTAGCAGTTGTTAACAATGGGTTTGTGACCTGTGTGGGGAACACAAGTAATGTAGACACCCAAAAGTGGGAGATAAAAATAAGATGTTGGTTATGGGTGAAGAAGAGGGACAAACAAGAGGGTTGTTGGAATAGGAAAATTTGAGGGAAAGTCAGATGGGCACAGGCAATATTTTTTTGGTGGGAATAGGCTCCTTTTTTTTTTTTAAGAATGGAAGGAAATGTAAACACAGGATGAGACGAGGTGAAGGTAAGCACAGCAGGTATACCCACAGAACAGTTAGCTCAACACAAGACAGACAAAGGTTGGAAAAAAGCAGTAAGGACAGGTAAGTTACACAGGCAGCTGACTGCACAACACAGGCAATGGAACGTTGTCATATAAGGTGGAGATGCATAAAAGCCATGTGAAATGCAGAAAGCTATATATGCACTATCACATTGGCACATGTTACTGACTGTGTGAGAGTCATACTTGGATGTGTATGACCAATGGTAAATATGTGTTCCAGGGTAATAAAGTAGAATCACAGTACATACTGGATAAATATACACATATCCAATTAGTCTATCAGCAGTACAGGTCTTAGCCAAGCCACATCATACGTGAGCAAATGCAAGTCAAGCAATGGTACATACCTCCAGAGGACAGAACCAAACCTACAACCATACATGTGAAAGTTAAACAACCAAGCACAGTGACAAACAAAAGTACTGCAGCAGATCAGCCAAGTCTGCTACACACACAAGTAGGTCTACACAACTAAATGCGTGTCTGTTACAAACATATACCATGTCAAAGGCAACACACAGGTGTACATGTGTATGTATGTGTGTCAGTAGCATAACTGGAATGTACATTAAATCAAGGTTAATACACATACATACATCAATGACGTAATAAAATGTTAAAAAATATAACAGGATAGAATAATGAATATAGCAGGTTGTGCACATGGATGTGAAAAAATACACTGGGTAACATACAAAAAGAATGAGAACAAGGACATATTGCAAGCATTATCCAGCAACTTTGGGTGGGAGGCTTGCCTAATGGTTAAGGTGCTTACCTTACAGACACAAGGTGCAGGGCTTGATTCTCACAGGGGGTAATTGGCTAGGCTTAAAATGGCCCATAAGGGCAGTTAGTCTAGTACAAACCTATGAACTTGTGTGCATATGTCCCACATTGTAAAATGCCCTTACATTTGGCAGATGTTCACCCTGTTTGATAAATGGCAATGGATAGTAGTTTTGATAAAGGCAAACATACCTGCAATAAATACTAGAGAGTTATTAAAGTGGTAGGGGGATGGACATGGTAAAGCAGGACATGGTAAGTTGGACATAATGCAAATGCATGTATAAAGCACACAGAGTGCTATAGAAGACACACAGACATACATTTAAACAAATGGAAAATGTATGTCAAATGAACAGATGGACTGCTGACCTCCAGAAAGCTGGACATGTATAAAACACTTATACACAGTAATGAGCAATCATGTTACATCAACATGCATAGGTAAGTAAGTTAAAAATTTTAATTACATACACATATACTGTCAGAAAATGTCAGATAAAGAAATGCAAGTGTATGTCAAACAGACTGCTCATTATGGAGCAGAGGACACCCCTGTGAGCATCATTACAGCATATCAGCAGTATATCACTGAATTTTCACTTGTCAAAGGTACATTTCTGTGTCAGTATGTATACGGGTTTGTGCATACACATGTGCAATCATAATGTGTACAACTATTTATGGAAGATGTACAGCAATTTTAGTAAATCATGGATGTGGAATGCTACATAAAACAAATATGTTGTAATGTACTGTGAAAGAATGTGTTATCTGTAACATTGTGTGCAGATTAATGGTACTTTGCTCTTTGATGCAGTCAAATAAGGAGGACTGCACATAGATGGGATATACCTCTATATGATCCCACATGGCATCAGTATTACCAGACTATGACACAACACCATATCATTATAGTGGGACATCATGACAACTGTCATCCAAAACCATGTGGAATTGGAATGACATATCTGTATGTTGCACATACCTGATATGGCAAAACAGACATCCAAGGCACATGACACTGTTAGTGTTGGACTGTGGACAAAATATGTTGTCTGTTAGTCATCCCAGTAAGACACATATTTACAGACTGCCTGTTGCATATCTATCAATAGGTTAACTGCCATAATGCATGGACTGTTGAATGTATGCTGACAGTATAATGTGTTAATGTGTGTCATGCACACATAGAAACCAAAGTAAATGTCACACAATAACACATAAGCATGACAGATACATGGCATGGATGAACAAGCGTGCATATACAGCTGAATCAATTAAATGTCAATCAACATGTTGGCATCAGAACACAATTGTAGCATACAGACAATACCTACAAACCAGAGGGACCAGGCTGATGTGGATCACACTCACGAATTATCTCACTAGCTATCATCGTGAATGAATCCTGTATAGCCCATGCCATCTCATCGAAGAAGGTCCCCTCATGTCCCTCATCTGTGTTCAGAACACATTGGTCATGACCTCCCTGATCTCTTCCCCAAAATCGTCTCTATCATGACCATAGGTTCATAGGTTCATAAGTAGGTACTAGGCTATCGGCCCAAGGGCCTACGTAAGCCTAGCCAGCAAGGTACCATAGCTTACACCACCCAAGAAAGTTATTTTCCTGTGCCACTGTCCAGCAGAGACACAGAAGTGATCCCCGGGGTGTATTTCCTGTTTCCCATCCACTCATCAAGATTTTTCATGAAGAGTGTTGATGAAGAACTTTGCTTGACATAGATGGGTTGCTTGTTCCAGAGTATAGGAAGTCTCTGGGACAGGAATCTATCCCTCCAGCATGTCCTGTTTATTGTGGTGACAAGGTTTAGGTCCCTAGAGCATGTAGCTTGGAGGGATTGGGATTTCTTTAGGTGTAGCATGTCCAACAGCTCTGGATTTGACATAGCTTTATATGTTAGGCAGAGACCACCTCAGAGTAGGCGATATGCTACGGAGTAAAGCTGGAGTTTTTTGAGGCGGTCAGTGTAGGACATTTGTTTGAGGCCAGTAATCCTCTTTGTGAGGTACTTCTGTGGCCTTTCCAGCTGCTGCAGATGTCTTGTGAGGTACACTCCAAAAGGGGCGTTGTACTCTATAATGGGTCTAATGAGTGACGAGTAGAGGGGAACAATGACCTCTTTTTTCCTGGATGAGAACCCTTTTATGATGAGGTGTGGTACGTAGAAGGACCATGGTGACATCTCCTCTGGGGTGCAGACAGCATGTCTTGAGCAGGGGCTGGACCAGACTACCAGTCATCGTCATCTTTGTCACCATCTTCTTCAGATGATTTGGGCAGCAGGCTCGCAACTGCATGTTGCTGTCTTCGGATTGGTGAAAAACATCCTTTGGTATTATTCTCTGTAAAGATTAATTGCAAAATACAACAGAAAACAAACAAAATGTCTTTCATGCAGAACACTCCCATGAAAATCAGAGCAGAACACAATATTGTTATGATGACAATTTACACAAGGAGTAAGA
This sequence comes from Protopterus annectens, assembly GCF_019279795.1. Lineage (NCBI taxonomy): Eukaryota > Metazoa > Chordata > Ceratodontiformes > Protopteridae > Protopterus > Protopterus annectens. Next base: position 859,658,186 of record NC_056746.1, on the reverse strand, counting down.
CACAGCCATTATGGATGGAGTTACCCATAGCCTTATATGTCCTACTCCTGGAAAGAACAACAGTATTCTTTTCTGATCAATTCTGTATGCTGAAACACACACACACACACACACACACACACACACACACACACACACACACACACACACACACACACACACACGTGTCATTACCTTTGTAAAAATGTATGAATGGACAACAAACTTATTTTCCTGTCTGTATTCAATGATGTATATAAGCGGACACAACATGCCATTGTATAAATGAGGAGAAAGATGTTGGACACTATTGTGGACAGTAGGCACAGCATATGACAATGTTCTGAGACAGACAGCATGATAGCTGGCTGAACAAACATCAAAATAATGAGTGCAGCACTAAAATCATGCTGGAGGGATAGATTCCTGTCCCAGAGACTTCTCATACTCTGGAACAAACTACCTAGCTATCATCGTGAATGAATCCTGTATAGCCCATGCCATCTCATCGAAGAAGGTCCCCTCATGTCCCTCATCTGTGTTCAGAACACATTGGTCATGACCTCCCTGATCTCTTCCCCAAAATCGTCTCTATCATGACCATAGGTTCATAGGTTCATAAGTAGGTACTAGGCTATCGGCCCAAGGGCCTACGTAAGCCTAGCCAGCAAGGTACCATAGCTTACGCCACCCAAGAAAGTTATTTTCCTGTGCCACTGTCCAGCAGAGACACAGAAGTGATCCCCGGGGTGTATTTCCTGTTTTCCATCCACTCATCAAGATTTTTCATGAAGAGTGTTGATGAAGAACTTTGCTTGACATAGATGGGTTGCTTGTTCCAGAGTATAGGAAGTCTCTGGGACAGGAATCTATCCCTCCAGCATGTCCTGTTTATTGTGGTGACAAGGTTTAGGTCCCTAGAGCATGTAGCTTGGAGGGATTGGGATTTCTTTAGGTGTAGCATGTCCAACAGCTCTGGATTTGACATAGCTTTATATGTTAGGCAGAGACCACCTCAGAGTAGGCGATATGCTACGGAGTAAAGCTGGAGTTTTTTGAGGCGGTCAGTGTAGGACATTTGTTTGAGGCCAGTAATCCTCTTTGTGAGGTACTTCTGTGGCCTTTCCAGCTGCTGCAGATGTCTTGTGAGGTACACTCCAAAAGGGGCGTTGTACTCTATAATGGGTCTAATGAGTGACGAGTAGAGGGGAACAATGACCTCTTTTTTCCTGGATGAGAACCCTTTTATGATGAGGTGTGCTACGTAGAAGGACCATGGTGACATCTCCTCTGGGGTGCAGACAGCATGTCTTGAGCAGGGGCTGGACCAGACTACCAGTCATCGTCATCTTTGTCACCATCTTCTTCAGATGATTTGGGCAGCAGGCTCGCAACTGCATGTTGCTGTCTTCGGATTGGTGAAAAACATCCTTTGGTATTATTCTCTGTAAAGATTAATTGCAAAATACAACAGAAAACAAACAAAATGTCTTTCATGCAGAACACTCCCATGAAAATCAGAGCAGAACACAATATTGTTATGATGACAATTTACACAAGGAGTAAGACACAGCCATTATGGATGGAGTTACCCATAGCCTTATATGTCCTACTCCTGGAAAGAACAACAGTATTCTTTTCTGATCAATTCTGTATGCTGAAACACACACACACACACACACACACACACACACACACACACACACACACACACACACACGTGTCATTACCTTTGTAAAAATGTATGAATGGACAACAAACTTATTTTCCTGTCTGTATTCAATGATGTATATAAGCGGACACAACATGCCATTGTATAAATGAGGAGAAAGATGTTGGACACTATTGTGGACAGTAGGCACAGCATATAACAATGTTCTGAGACAGACAGCATGATAGCTGGCTGAACAAACATCAAAATAATGAGTGCAGCACTAAAATCATGCTGGAGGGATAGATTCCTGTCCCAGAGACTTCTCATACTCTGGAACAAACTACCTATCTATATCAAACAAAGCTCCTCATTAGCACTCTTCAAGAAAAATCTTGATGATTGGATGGGAGATAGGAAATTCACCCCGGTGATTTCTTCTGTGTCTCTGCTTGACAGGGGCACAGGAAAATAATTTTCTTGGGTGGCAAAAGCCAGGGTATCATTTGGCTAGGCTTATATTGGCCCTAAGGCCAATAGCCTAGTACCTACCTATGAACCTATGAACCTATGATATGTTCAAGGAAAACAACTGTAGACATATCATAATGTAATATATCAGTCAATATTAGTATTTCATGTGTACAACTGCATTCTCTTCAAAAACAATCAGGAACCAGAAGGCTTAAAAAAATATTTTGGAACATGCCTGCTGATTATGGCCTGCTGCTATCAAATGGGTGCCCTCTCAAATGACAGTCAAACTACACTATAACAGTATTTTTTAAATAAAACAACCAAGGGGTTGGAGACAGAAACAACACCAAAGTTGACCTGCAGGGCATGCTCATAATGAACAGCTGTTCTCAAATGGGTACCTGCTCAAGTGTCAGTCAACCTAGGCCATAGCAGTGTTTTTGCAAACACACACATGGTGTGTGACGTAGAAGCAATACCAAAGTTTAAATGAAGGCCATGCCATACAGACTGCAAACAGAAGTGCTAACACTGTTGCCACAGACTACCATTCACTCTGTGAATCGTCAGGTTATGCACAACAGATCAAATATCAGAAAACACAGCCAAACACACAAATGTACTAAACCATACATCACAAGCAATAATCACAACACTTACAATTGTGTGTAGAACATCTTATAACCTGTGTGCCACATGCATACAACAAACGGTTATTTAGGTTGTGGGTGTGCTATTAAAAATGTGTGTTGACAAATGTACACAGTTGTAATGACATCTACCATTTGCTGATTTCACTTACCTTACTGATGCATGATGGGTATTCCTGCATTCTACTCAATAGACATGTAATTTTGAGAAATACAGGCCTACAAACAGTTGAACCCCTGTTCATAATATATGTGAAATATTACCTCTCTTCCTCCTCTGCTCTTCAAGCCTGTGCATCCGCTCAATTCACATTGCTTTGTTTCAGGTGTGATCCTCATCTTCTGAAATTTAAAAAAAATTGTGATGATGTGAGGTATTGTCATCTATGCCAGGAGAAGTAGGGCAGTGGATATGTAGCAAATGCCAGCAAAGCTAGCTGGAATTTTGTAAAGAATTATATGTAATTTGTATATCGAATTGATTTGTACCGATGCTTGTGTTGAAAAATATATTTGTAAAGTTGCTTGTGTTAAAATGTATCAACTATGTGCCCTGCTGGACAAAAAAGACATATACATATATTATTGTAACTGTTTAAATGTATATGTTTTAACACAGAATACTAGAAGAGAAGAGGTTAATCTCAAATTTTAAACATAGTAAGAAATAAAATTACTGGGCCTAGGCCATAAAGATGTTATCTCACAGTTTTGAATGAAGCCATAGGCACAATGTCTCTAAGACGTATGGTTTATTAGCTCCTGTAGGAAGAATGGAAGTGTGTCATGGCTTTAAGACTTCCAGGAACTGCAGCAGATCTTAGCTAGGCTCTGAGTGTGTGTGTGTGTGTGTGTGTGTGTGTGTGTGTGTGTGTGTGTGTGTGTGTGTGTGTGTGTGTGTGTGTGTGTGTGTGTGTGTGTGTGTGTGTGTGTGTGTGTGTGTGTGTGTGTGTGTGTGTGTGTGTGTATTATTGACACATAAGTGCTAAATACTGGCAGTTTCTAGCAATGGGGGTTGCAGAGGAACCAGAAGTCAGATGACCAGATGTATGTGATGTCATTCTGGAATCCATCACTAAAATAATATTTAATACTAGGTAAGACCGAAGTCTCAGAGCACTCTGTTTTGGAAACCTGACATAGAAGGTTCACTCACCTACTTCATCTTGCCTTGTGCTAGTCAGTGACCAGGGAATAATAAGCCTTTAGATTAGTCAGGAAAATATAGTGAGATTCATTAAATACTGTTTTTCTGTATTTGTGTGAATCTATTCACCTGTGTTATTTTAATATTCCCTGTGGTTGAAACACTGGTGTTTATTGTAAATAGATATTAAGTATTTTCATGTTCTTTTAGTATTTATTAACAAATATATTTAAACTTTTCATTATGACAGGTCCCTTAGAGAATATGTTAACCCTTGAGAGTACTCATATCTGTTTGGTGACTCTGTGGCCTTTCCTGAAAGCCTTACTGCATTGGTCAAACTACCTAATATTCATTTCACTTAGTATAATTGGGTACCCTTGTAAGAGCCTTAGAATAGCTGGCTTAGGGGTGTTTGGTGGCAGTAACTACCTTATAGTCTGGGCAGAAGGGGCATAGCTAGTAAACCTGTGCCAACCTTTCCCAGGTGTGCTTGCCCACGCGCGTGTGTGTGTGTGTGTGTGTGTGTGTGTGTGTGTGTGTGTGTGTGTGTAAATCAAATCTCAAAGAGTGTGTGCGTCAGCTACCTGGAGCAGAGACATGAAGCACTGGTTTCACAGAAAGAGGTAGAGGACTTGGCTTGGACATTCAGCTGAGGACTTAACTCTGCATCTGTGCCATTGGGGAGCTTTAGTGAGACCTGGGGAGAGGGAGAGAGAGAAACCCAGACCCCAGGCTGAGTGTGTTCCCTGTGTACTCTTAAGGGAAATTGTGCTTGATGCAGAGAGCTGCATCTGGGGATACTGGGTGTATCCATTTTTGTTCCAAGTGAACGTCCCTCTCCAGTATCAGTAGTGAGGATTCAGGCTCCTTGATTACTGGCCCAGAGAGGGGACTTCACATATTGGTGAGCAATGGTGTGTATATTAATTGAGCATCTGCAGCTTGAGGCAGTTGTTATTTAAGTTGCATCTTCTCAGCAGCCACAAGGTAAACATTCAGAGTTTCATTTCACAAGTTTTTATTTATTTTTTATTAGTTTGGTTTAGTCAGGGAAATCAGGCAAAAATGTTAGCAGAAGATTATGACAAGCTGACAAAGAACCATCTGACCAAGGTGTGTGAAGCCAAAGGACTGGTGCATGCCATCCTGACTAAAGAGGAAATGATTTAGGTCAGACCAGCAGAAAAAGACAGTTCACCTTTTCCTCATCGGACTTAAAAATCCATCTAGATTTAAAGAGACTTGAACTGGAGGCCAAACGTTTGGAATTATAATCAGCAGAGAGACTGCAGCATTTGGAGGCTGAAGAAAATGAGAAGCAGCATCAACATGAGAGGGAGATGCTGACTCTTCACCAGGGTCATGGAGATAATGGGGAAGGGAATAACCAAACCCCAGAAGCAAAAAAAGTCAGTAAATGTCTTCCACAGTTTACAGAAGGTGATAATTTTGATAGCTATATTCATATATTTGAAAGAGTATGTAAACAGTATAATGTTGACCAAAGGCTCTGGGTACAGTTCCTGACCCCCTTACTCCATGGTAAGGCTGTAACAGCTGTTTTTAAATCATCTGATATTGATTGTTTAAACTATGACAAAGTAAAAAAATGTTTACTTGAATGTTTTAAGTTAACATCTGAAGCATTAACATTGGCGACCTGGGGAGAGACAGAGAGAGAGAAACCCATACCCCGGGCTGAGTGTGTTCCCTGTATGCTCTTAAGGGAAATTGTGCCTGATGCAAAGAGCTGCATCTGGAAATGCTGAGTGCATCCATTTTTCTTCCAAGTGAATGTCTCTCTCTAGTGTCAGTGATGAGGATTCAGGCTCCTTGATTACTGACCCAGAGAGTGGACGTCATAACATTATATAAAAAATATTCCTCAAATAACAAGGATAAACATTTCACAACACACTTTGTAGATTATTACTCTGAAGAACATCAGTTTAGCACAATATTCAGTTGACTTTGTAACATTCAGGTGTTACCTTTGAGCACATGAGATTCAACCCTGCAGACACAATCTACATTCAAACTCTAACCTTGAGAGATCTCTACCTAATGCATATTGACTGTAAGAGTATGTATTCCAGGCAGTGGAAAGAGTTAATGTTATGACATCATCCTGACTGGAGATGGTCTACTAAGAATGATCTTGGTTTAGGATTGCATTGCAGACTATGAACATGTACTGCTCATGTAGCTAAACTGTTTTCAAATTACATTCATGTCAGCACTGTGTTCTGAAAACTTAGTAACTGAGGTAATCCATTCCGCAGACAGTGTGACAGTGCCATGTAACAACCAGCTTCTGTGAAGAGAACCATACATGTTGCTGTGCATTATAGACACAGAGAGGTATGTGTGAGAACCATTACTCCTTGTGAAATTGCACATCATTAGTTAAATACTTACATCCTCCCTACCTTTCATTGTAAATTTTAGTGTGCCCATCACAGTTCCTCAAATTTAGTGGTTGAGTCTGTTCTACTGTTGATTTCAGTATTTTATGACAAAACCGTCCTTCACAGCATTTTAAACAGAATACAATAGTAACCTTATAAATTGCTCAGACATATAACAGGATTTATCAAGATGTACTGGCCCCACTGTTAAATGGCTGATGTTAATAGAATGTTACAGATTACAGATATGTTCACAACAACACTAACATTATACATTAATATCAAAATGTGTAAAATGCTTTGCTAAAAGAATGCTATGGGTATATGAAATTAGTATAACAGTTTAAGATATATGTGTCTCCTTTCAAGACTTGAATACACAATTAACAAAATGTAGACATGATGGCCTGTGTCCTTTCAAGCTGAGCTTAGGTACTGCTCTTCAAATACTGTTGTTCAACAACTGATGTTATTAGGCCATTACAGATTATGGTGTTTTTGTAAAAAGACTAGATCAGTGAGTCATTACCATGCATAATTTTAACCTTAATATAAAGTATTGCAATATGTTTTTTTGAAAAAATGATATAACGTGCCAACATTTAAACATACTAGCCAGTTGCTTTAAAGGACAAGCTAACATTCAATTAGGCTTTCATTGTATAAAACAGGTACTGCATGTGTTTCTTAGAAATACTGCAGTGAACAATTGGATGGGAAACTGGAAATTCATCCCTGGTTTGGCACCTATGTCTTTAATGGACACAGCTAACCTGTAAATGTTTCATCTCCTGGGCCCATGCTTACACTTATCAAGGGTATCAGAACTTGTCAAGAGATGTGAGATGGATGGCTAGGCTTAAAAAAGCTCTTGTAGTCGTTAGCCTAGTAAACACCTATGAACCTATGGACAGCAGAATACGGAAAATATAAACAATTTTAACACCTATCATAGTGAAGACATAACAGCTATCAACACATAATTGGAACAATATGTTTAACCAATAGTACGAGCATTCATTTTTGCATTAAATAAACGTGCCGGTGTTCTTGTGTATGAAGAATGTTGTAAATATGTCATATATGTGTTTGTCTTTCACCTTGTAATAGTCCGATATGTGATACACTGGGAATATAATGAAAAACTATGAAATGCACAGTCATCCATGGCCTAGGTGCTGTAGGTGTCAGTGATGCAAAAGAACAGTGGCTATTTGAAATTATGTAGTTATATGTTGTAAAACATATGTACATCTTCAATTGACATAGTTACAGTTATTATTCAATTATTAAATAAATTAACAACATGGATATCATACCCATAGTCAAGAGGAGAGTAAATACAATGTTCGTTGAATTATCTATGCAAGCTAATACCCAAAGCAGGTAAAACATGGTTATAAAAACATCTTTATGATATACATGGGTAGAAAATTGAGACTATAATGGAAAACTATAAATGTGTCTGTGTACTTGTGTAGGAAGAATGATGTAAATAAGTCATATACGTGTTTGTCTTCCACTTTGTAATGGTCTAATATGTGATACAGTGGGAATATAACAAAAAAACTATGGAATGCGCAGTCATCATCAGCCTAGGCACTATAGGCATCAGTGATGCATGAGGATAGTGGCTATGTAAAATTATGTATTTATATGTTGTAAAACATATATATATCTTTAAAGGATATAGTTATGTTTATTATTCAATTATTGTATAAAGTAACAACATGGGTACCAAACCCATAGTCAACAGGGCACTAAGTACGAAGTCCACTGAATTATCCCCATGAGTTAATTCACACACCAACTAAAACATGTTTATAAAAGGTGTATTTGATATATATGAGTCAAATAAATATTTGTAAAATTCATAGGAATACTAAGGAATATGAAGAATATTGGTACTTACTATAGGAATCTAAGGGCTGTCTCCACACCTCGGCGACCCTCCTTCGAAACTCAGCTGTGTCCCTCTGATGCAGATCATCATAGTGGTGAGGATGCTGCACTCCAGTGTGGTACAGCCCTGTCTTCTGTCAATGCTCCCTCACAATCCAGTTCCACAAGTTGATCAAAGCAAACTCCCTGGGCTTGGTTCTCATGCTCTGCTCCAATCCAGCGTAGATCGTCACCATCTGGGTCATCTCCTCGTCATTCCAGTTGGGTTCACAGGCACATCTCAGCCTCCTCGAAGTTGACATCATAATTTTCAATTACTGAAAATCTGAAAAACATAAAAACAAAAAAATGCTCACTGAGGTACCACTCAAGTTTGCAGTTAGCAGTTGTCTGATCAGTAAATGTGTCAAAATCAGTATTTGAAAGTGTTGCTGATGTCATGTTCTAAGATTATTGGACAATAATGGGCACGTGCTACACAGGGTACCATTTATTAATACCTATTGGGTATTTACATGGTAAACCTGGTTGTTTTGGCACATAATGGTGATTTATGTTGATGTGAATGAATGGGATTCCAAAAACTTGAATTTTAATTAACCACATTAATTATGTATAGCGCAAATGGTACTTAAAGCTGTGTGTACATAAGGGGCACTTTGATTCTTTGAGTCTGAGTGAGAGGTGCATTGGCAACTGGTGGAATTTTTGTAGTGGTAATTAGTATATCTGTTAAAGTAAATAATTTCAAAAGGTACATGTTTAAAGTCATGTTTAATAAAAATGTTAATTTTAATAGACGTAGTTAAAATTTCCTTGTTTCATGTTTTCTGGAAATGTATGCATATGTTGTTCTTTGGCTCAGTCCCATACGCATTTGTATAGACAGACATCTACTGTAAATGATAACAATGAATGGAGAAGGACTTATGGATAATGCATGATTATTACTGTTAATTTCTTGTACTCTGCGGTCTACCTACAGAAATCTATGGATTGCAATAGTATCCATATATAGTATGTGATGTTGATGTTATGGATATTTCTTAAATCATGTCTCCTAAAACAGTGTTAGACCAAGTTCTGTTGCTGTTACAGCTATTTCTTCAATGATGGTTCTTAACAAAGGTTTTATTAGTACTGTCTCAATGTACTATGGATCTGTACTTCCTATGGCACCTGAGGTATTCAAACACATTCCATAAGTTGTCCAGGTGTTAATTGATGTAGTATTTTAATGTGAAATGCAAGCAGATTGTGGTGGCATGATGCTGTTTTCTTTGAATCTTTCTTCAACATATATGTAATGTCAGTGGTTCTAATCCTATCACAGACTGTATATATTAGTTATGTTGTTTTAACAGGTGTTGTATGACACCATTGTTGATACTTTCCATATTTCATGTCAATATTTCTCACATATAGTGTTATACAGATATTTGAATTGCACATGAATGCATTCTGTTTATCTTGACATATGCTGTTAATTGAATCAAATGAATAAATGTGCTAATCTATGAATCTTATCATGTGCGTATCAATGTTTTCCAAATGACCCACTGTCCCAGGAGTGACAACTTTCCTTCCCAAAACATGACATCATAACTGATGTTCTCTGCCAACATGGAAGCAGACTCCTAGGCCATTCAGGGGATACTGTGTGGAGAAATTAAATCTGGGCAGATGTCACCAACATGATCAATGCAGCTAGAGGCCACAACTGATCCCATGAGGTCTGTAGACATTACTGCTTGTACATGATTTTTCGTGTGGCCAACAGAGTGACACATAATGAGAGGTCAAGGGATGCCACAGGTGGTGGACCATGACTGACCCCCCCCTCATGACATCACAATTTTTTTTGGCTTCACCGCATAGAGCAAGAGGGGAGCAATGTACCCCTGGTAGTGGGATTGAAGCTGGGGTTCCAGGATGGACATGTATGTATCCATGTTCAGTGTAAGGATGAGTATTTTGACACTTAGTGCATAGTACTTAAGCATGCACATTCATGTATTCCTGTGTTTGATTTACAACAGCAGAGTTGAGCCATGAACACACTTCCACACAAAGTGAGAATGATGAATGTGAGTATAATTACATGTACTGGTAGATCTGAGTTACAGACAGAGCATTGCAAACTACAGTTGTAATGTTTATTGTATTAATATTCATAGGTCTATCTACTTCAGGCCTACAGCAGAGAACAGCAGTTGAGTGTCAATATAGTGTTCTTGCACACACTACCTTGTTAGTGTCCATACTTCATTTAATGGTACTCCTGTTTACTCTTACATTGTTGTTTCCATAACCCTGAAAAATACAGGTACATCCAGTGGAGGAGCAAGTCACGCATTATCAGGTGCAGAAAGACCAGGTATGTTACAGTGACATTATCAGAGCTTTCAGCAATGGTTAGCACACGTAATCACTGATATCTTTGTCAATATTTGTCAATACAGGCCCTTCTGGTGTACAGATGCAATGCCCATCACGTGCGTATTTGAAGCCCATATTACTGCGTTGTTTATGTGATGTTGTCAGTATTAGTTTTGGTAAGTACATGACTGTGTTGTCTTTCTCTTTACTTTCCCATTGCAGGATCCACAATACAAACCACAACCTCTACATAGCAGAAATCCTCAAGTGCACATATGGGTGGTATGTGTATGTCACACATTCAGTATATTTTAAGTGTATTCTCCTGGTAAATATTGTGAATAATGTAATCTATAATGTCTTTTTTTCTCTACACTAGTTGAAGTTCACCACATTGGATCAACAACAAAATCCCATGAGTGTTTGCCAGGTGTGTTGTTATGTTTTTATGATTCACATATGTCATGTATATTGGCCATGTTAATAGAATATATAGTTATGGTATGTACATTCTGTGAAACATACTTACAGCAGACTGCAAGTGAAGTCAGTAGTATTTGTAACACTGCAGTGAAATATATATGACAATTATCTTTTGCATTCACCATGTGCTGTAGGCACATTGTCCTGGCCTGTATCATTGTCATTATCATCCAGCAACCCGTCCAGTGACCATGATGATGTTTATGATGTGTCGCAGCATAGTATTATGGCCCCCTGGCACAGAAGACTTTGAGTTATTTGAATAATCCATCTATGAAGTTGATACAGATATTGGACCAGATGTATCCTCAGATGTGGAGGTCCACGTATTGATGGTTTCAGATGATGATGACACAGTGGATGTTGAACAAGGTGAGGCCATTGGTCAACACACCACAGCTGGGAGCACTGCTACTGGTGGAGCCAAACAACAACCAGCCACAGGGCATTGCCTTTGACGTGCGTGGATAGATGTTGGACATCTTTCAGACATCCATGCAATTACTTGTAGCACAGATTGTGTGGCACACCAGCTACATGCCATGCATGAAGGATAAGTGCACAGACACAGTGAGATTATGGCTGCATTGGCTGCTAAGAATGAGAGTCTGCTAGCTTTGGCATAGTCAGTGGAAAACCTAGTCTCTAAGGTACTTCAGCAGTGTTGTACTACAAGCAGGATTTTGTTTTCCATGACTACGCACAATAGATTCCAACTTGTGAGAGGCATAATCTGCACAGATGTCAATGGCTGGAACATAGGCTGAGGTCCGCCAGTCACAAGGCCTTCAACTTGCAGTCATGCTACTTCATCTGTATATGGTGTCATATCCCCATCCATCTCCTCTGTGGAGCATCCAGGCAGGATGTATTTGTATGTGGTCATGTCAGGGTGGATGGTGGTGTGAGACATAAGCAAGGTCAACCAAGATTGCTTTAGAGTGTGATATGTGTTTCTGCAATAATAATGTCTGCATGATGTCATGCATCATTTCTCTTTTTTCATATTATGCTATTGTACAGATATGTAAGTGTAGCACTCATAAGTGTCCCTTATTGTTTAACATACAGTGATAAAACAAAATGAGTGCATGTGCATACCTGTGTCAGTTGTGCCCTGAGCTGATGTTTTTTTATTATTGACACATTTGCATATGTTCATGTTAGAATATGTTATGCTCATGTTATATGTGATGCTTAGTGTATACATTTACTGGGTACTTGCAATTAGATGCGATATGTGTTGTTGCTGTGGGACATCATCTGAATATTAATGTTAATTCTGTGTACTGCTGTATATGTAGCTTGTCATGACTCAAATGTCTGGGTCAGACACTGCCGTGGAACCTGGGTCTGCAATTGTGGTCATACCCTACGTTGCCTATGTCTTTGACTTCTGTTCCCTATGTCCTCCTGCTCCACTTCATACAACTGTGGGATGTCCTCTTCAGACATTTGTGGTTCTTGTGGTAGTTCACCCATACCTGCAGCTGTAAGCCCACCATGTGCTCTGGTTAGCATGTTGTGCAGCATAGTGTACAATGTTATCATCTTTGCTGCCTTTTCAGGTGTGTGTTGCAGAGCACCCCTTGGATGTGTCCAAACATCAAAACCTAGCTTTCAGTACACAAAAGACACACTTTATGGTGTTTCTGGTTATTGTATGTGCTCTATTGTAGGCATCCTGTGCAGGGTTGGATGGCTCACGGTATGGGATCATTAGCCACAACTCAACAGGATAACCATAGTCACCTGTTGTAAGGAGTAAAAACACTTTTGTTCAGACTGGATATTGTTAAGAGGGGGATCCTTAACAAACATCCTAGGTATGTTACTGCACTTACCAAGAAGCAACCTCTCCAGAATCTCACCTTGCTGGAATGCAGCCCTGAGTCCACTTTCTCTCCAAATGGCAGCATCACGGACACTTCCAGGGTGTGTTGCCATGATGTTTGTTATGCTGCCATCTGCTGTACACAGAACTTAGCAACTGATGGATGGCCATCCCTTTCTGTTTATCTATCAATCTGCTACTGAACGTACTGGTGTTTTGATAGGTATGTGAGTGCAATCTACTGCACTGAGTACATGCGTGTATGTAGTCATGCACCTTGCTGCACATTACTTCTAGGAATTTTGCCAAGATATATCTGGCAGGTGTCTGTGATACCCCCACAGCATCCCCCATGTGTCTCTGAAATATCCCAGATGTGAGTATACCGAGACTGAGGCATACTTTCATTTCAAGGGGGGGGGGGGATTTCCTTGCAGGGTCTGCACAGATGTGTGGGGCACACATGTTACAGACAGCCTGCATCATTGGTCTGTCTAACTGATATCTGTCAATTAGTTCCAAGTCTGACTACTAGTTTGGGTGCAGCGTTGCTCTGACTCTAGCTGTCTGCCTTCTAGAACTAAAAAACAACAAAAAATAGGCAGGCAACAGTAATTCTTAAACTTTTATGGTTAGTGCTTTTGTCAAGTATTCTTACACTCAACTTCATCAGACACTAGTTAAAAGAATGGTAGCCACATTTAAAACCAGATTCATAGTCACATGTTCAGTCACCTCACATGACACCATGTCACCTGATACAATTCTCATTTCTATAAAGCATGTACCTAAAAATTGTATAAACAATTGTGTAAATAATGTATATACACTTTCCTATTGACAATACTCAAATTCATATGTACATATACAAATAATACATAAATATACATGAAAAAGCCAGCTAAAACATCCAAAAAACAATATTTGTTATTGTGTACATAAAAATTGTTACATATCACTAATCAACCTGAATAAATTTCAGTTGAATGTCATAAATGCATGCACTTGTGTATAAGGGAGGGGGGAATTTGTGTGTATATAACAAACACAAAGAGTGCCCCAAATTATATATCTATTCACCTGAGTATTAGCCTTGTGTTAACATTTTGAACTCCTCAGTTTCAAGACATATGCCAAAGAGCATACGTCATTCAACCTTGCTGTCACATAGGCCCTAGTTCTAAGCTGCCAAATCAGTTCCTTCACCTCAAGTTTTAAGCCTAATGGACCGCCCTTGATGTCAGATTCAATTTGGTCAATCACCCTGAATGTGAGGGAATGACCAGGGTTTTCTACCACATGTTTTGCGAGAGCATTGTCTGTTTTGGCTTTCCTAATGTGGTAAATATGCTTGTACACTCTTTTCCTTAGTTTATATATATGCATGTATATAAATACATATAAATATACATATACCTACATAAACACATGATAGGGAAGAAAAACAATGAATCAAAAGAATGCAATTCAGACATTACCAATGGTCATTAAGACCAGGTTTATATAAAGCCCCTAACTTCACCATCCACATTCTTTCTTTTTAATCTAAAATCTTATGCTTAGTTAAGCCAGACATCCTATTACCTTTCACTGCATCAATTCCAACAAATAAGAATTGTGCTGAAACATGTTCCAATCTATGCACACACTTTACCTGGTTTCAAGCACAAATATATATGTGTCTTTTTAAACATTGTTCTGCATATGAATATGTGTGCTTTAAAGTCTCTGTTTCTTTAACCAGAATAGGGTTTATGGTATATAAATATTGATGGTTGCCTTATGGTGAATTCACACTGATGATGCCAGGGGGTGAAACTGGTTACCGGTCTGTGTTGTAGAAGCTGAATGGCCACTATGTAAGCTGCCTGAATGTTTGTTCTACAGGAATAAAGCTTTAATACACTTATTTAGTGTTTTTTGGGTCCCTTCTTCCTTGGAACATGTGCTACAAGGTTTGATTTTTTTGCGAGTGCTGTATTTTATGGTTTTCTGGACTGTGTGTGTGTGTGTGTGTGTGTGTGTGTGTGTGTGTGTGTGTGTGTGTGTGTGTATTCCGAGCACCACATTTGTTTTGGCATGCACCTTTTTTGCTTTTTGATTTTATATATATATATATATATATATATATATATATATCTATGGGCCCCCTACACATGGTCGACATTTCATAATGTCGAAGACCATATGGCCAAGACTATAACCATATGATCGACATTCGAACCGGCATCTCCATACAGTGCGGATTGGAAAGATTTTCATTTCCGCACTGTAGTGCAATCTCGGAGTTGGTACATTTAAGTTATGGGGTGGGGGTGGGGGCATAGCTCCCCTGCTAGTAGTTTGAAGGTAAGTTATTGTTGTGTTTTTTTTTGTTACATGGTCGACATTTTGAATGTCGATCATATGGTCTTTGACATTGTGAAATGTTGACCATGTATAGTAGACCCATATATATATATATATATATATATATATATATATATATATATATATATATATATATATATATATATATATATATATATATATATACACACACACACACACACACACACACACACAATAATATATGTATGTGTGTGTATATATATATATATATATATATATATATATATATATATATATATATATATATATATATATATACATATGTGTGTGTGTGTGTGTGTGTGTGTGTGTGTGTGTGTGTGTGTGTGTGTGTGTGTGTGTGTGTGTGTGTGTGTGTGTGTGTGTGTGTGTGTGTGTGTGTGTGTGTGTGTGTGTGTATATATATATATATATATATATATATATATATATATATATATAAACACACACACACACACATATATATATATATATATATATATATATATATATATATATATATATATCTCTATCTATGTCTCTCTCTTTACACACTACATATATATATATATATATATATATATATATATATATATATATATACAGTATTTTATGTATTAGGTAATGATAAATGAAGACTCAATAATAGAACTAATTGGCCAGTGCTGTGGCATGAGAGATAAAGTCCTAACTACAGCTCAGGTTGATCAGGAGCTCAGACATCTGAGGTGCCGACAGGGACAGAGATGGTATGCCCATTGGGTGGGCATTTATCTAGGTTTTACCTGTGGAAAGGCATAATTCATAGAGGGGAGTAGCCCTCGGACATATAACAGGTAAATGTTGGGCAGGGTGATGAAAGAGGTAGGTCATAAGTGAAAAAAATCCCCTGGTGGCAGCAGTCAATGGCATAACCTTTCAGGAAACCCTTAGGTTAAATGTCAGCCCTAGCCTTAGAATGGAGATAGTCCAAAGGCGGTAGGAAACTCTGGTAGACCTGGGTGTGTTTTGGGCCACAGGGTATGCTGGAAATAATTAAGCAGTAGGGAAAGAAAAACTATCAGAATTGACTAGTTAGTTGCTTACTTTCATATTATTTCTATGCTCTGTTTGCTATTTATTAACATAACGTGTATAAAAGTCTGTGCTCAGGTTTATCTAAATAAAAAAAACAAGCCTTCAGTGATCTCAATCTGAATGTATTAAATGTACTGATAGTTATACTATTTGACTTGAAAAGTTTGAATTATTAAACTGTTTGCTTTGAGTCAATCCATGTAGGACATATTGCTTAGACCTTGTATAATTTTAATAATGCCTTTTTAAAGGAAAATGAGACGATGGAAAGACTGTTAACTGAATCAGATTTAATAATAAAGCTATTGATGTGTGCAGAGCAAAAGTATGACTTCACAATTAAAAGAGTTAACTGAGAAAATTAAATTTGATAAACTTGTATATGAGACAGAAAAAAGGCACAAAGCAGATATGAAATGAAAAGTATTCAAAATAGAACTAGCATCTATGAGATGAAGGATTTGAGGTATGCAAATCAAGGGAAATATAACACAAATAAGAGGTATATACTGTGTGGCTTTAAACATAATAATAAATGTTTTACGTAGAATCAGCTATACAAAAGCTGTGGAAAGAGAAATAATTTTGTGAAACTATGTATGAAGAAAAAAGTTTCTGACTGAAGAATTTGAATGGCTGAAGTACTGCATCTGAAGGAAAGAGCTTTGGAGTTTTAATGTGCAAGATAATTACTTATTCAGGTCACCAAATGAAACGTCTTGATCAGAAACTGCATACATTTGGACATAGGTATAAGAAATAAATCTAATTTCAGATAGTCTACATAGCTATTGCTCCATCTATATTGGCTAGTTTGAATGATCAGAGGCTTGATATTGTAAGTAGAATTCATAATATCAATGAGCAGACATGACTGATTTTACAACAAGATGACTTTTTTACTAGTCTATGCATTTTCTTTTTGTAAATCAGGCAAGCCCACTGAACAAAATTGTCTCTTTTCAAGAGCAACCCAGGAGGTTATCTAACTGAATGCCTTGTGCATTGTTTAATAGTTTACAAGTATAAATTGGAGGACTTAACCCAGGACTACAATATGAAGCTCATTAACAGCTTATAGCCTTAAGCATTTTGGTTAAACTACCAAACAAGGTGAGAAAATAGTCAGATAAATTATGCACTTTATTTAGTAGAGCGTGGTTCAAGGAAATTGGTGGACTCAGTCCTAGGATAGTAGGATAAACCTCATTAAAAGCTTGTTGCCCTAACCCTCTGGTTAAACTACCAGACAAGGAGAGAAAAATCATAAGATAAATCTTGTAGATTTATTAGAATGTGCACCAAGGAAAGCAGTTGTTGCATTATAGAATAGGAAAAAAATAATTTGGCAAACTGGAGAGCATGGGCACAATTAAGAAATAAACAAAGCTGAATGACTCATTATAGGTTCATAAATTTATAGGTAAGTGCTAAGCTAACTGCCCTCATGGGCCATTTTAAGCCTAGCCTATTTCCTTTTTAGTGATTGAATAAGCCTATGCAATGTAGTGTTAGACTGACCTTACGCATCCTATGGTCAATAATTATATATTACTTCAAATGAGCATAACTAGGATCATACCACAGATAATCTGAGAGACCCATGCACGAGATAAAGCATTTATGAGCTGCGTCTGTCCATTAGTAGGGTAATCCTGGTTTAAATGTTCTGTTTTCCATCCATAGATACAAGTTGCACTTGAATGTGGATAGGTATGGGCTTTGTTTTCATAAATGGTGAGTCTATTCCAGAGCAGTGGTATCCTTTGTGAGATATACATGTCCCTCCAAACTGTTCTTTTGATGCTGCAGAAGAGGTATTTATTCCTAGATGAAGTATTTTTGATAACATTTGATGTGTTTATGTGCAGTAAATCCATCAGTACTGGGTCAGAAGATGCCATTTATGATAGCACAGGTAACAGGGCTTTGAGTCAGTTCAAGTAGGACATCTTGCTTGGCCCATGTATCATTTTAGTAGGTTATCTCTGTGGGCATTCCAATTGGTGCATGTGCCGCTACATAGATATGCCACAAATGGCATTGTATTCAATGACTGGCCTAATGAGGGCTGAGTAAAAGGGGACAACTACATCTCTAGATCTAGACACAATCTGTGGTACAATGATAACAGACTGATACAGATGCTAACAAGACTGAGACAGTATGACATCAAAATAACCTGAAGTACAAAATCAGACATGCAGAACATAAGTACACTGATTATAGTGTAACTTCAGAAAACCTGACACTGAAAGAAAAGAAAGCCAGAACAGTATCAAAAATACCACCATAACAACATAAGCAAGACATTAAGAAACGTTTTGATAGGATGTAGTCTCATTTATGTGTATTCCAAATATGTCATTAATAAACTTATTGCACAAGCAACAGAAGTGGAAAAGCATGTGGATGGTACTGGATCCTAGATAAAGAAAAAAGGTTTGAATATTTGTGACAGAAGTGCCTGCTCTGATATATTTTGAGCCTGGGTTGTGAATAGAAAGGAGTTTAAGAACCAGCTCACTTTCCCAGTAAAAAATAGCTGAAAGGTATAGTTTTAAATTATTATCAATAAAAATCTGTGTCTTTACTATATTTCCTAAAGATAGCACTTCAGGATTTATATATGCAAAAAAAAAAATAGAAAATGTTATGATGGGAGAATGGATTACTCTTCTTGTTTAATTGTTTTTCTATATATCATTATAGAATAATTGGTCTAAATCCAAGATGAATAATAATGAATGACTGGACAATTAATGCATAATGAATATTATAATTACACAATCAAGAAATCTATATTACAGATGGAGAAAACTATTGCAAGTTATTACAATTTTTACAACCATGTTAAAAGTTTAGCAAAAATAATGTTAGTTGTTGGAAATTTAACAGCTTGATAAAATCTGGCTGGGAACAATTTTTTGAATGTCAATTATTAATTTATTTATTTATTTGATATTTGTTGACCAGGATAGCCTGACTGAGCCTGTGCCCTTTTTCAGCAGAGACCCGGTCAAAAAAGCTCCACAATGCAAACTATACAAGTACGATAAATTCACAGTAAAGAATTTTGATAAGCACAAAAATTCAGAGCACCATATACACAAGTAATTAAATTCAGAGTACCAATTGTCCAAATATTAAAGAATTAATAAAAGTGAAGGAAAAAAAACAGTAAAAGTTAAAAGTTTTTGGACAGATCATCAAAATTTTGGTTAAATATTATGGAACAGAAGTTCTATAGTCAGTAAACATCTAATTTTATTAAATGTTCCTATATTATTTTAAATCTAATCAAAGGTCATTGTTATGGTTAGGTCTACCATCAGCATTGAAGACAATTACAAAGAAATGGAAAAGGCAACATTTTCCCCTTTGAAGAATATATATATATATATATATATATATATATATCATACTTAAAAAAGAAATCTGGGCTGAGAACCTGAAATAGGTTCATTTGGATCGGCGGTCTACCCCAGTTACCAAACTGAATAATTAAATATATAAATAAAATAAAGTCAATAAATTAATAAATACATACATAAAATCAACACTTTATTCAAAGCAAAGCAAGACACAGTGAAATTTGGATGTTGCCTATTTAATTGTAGGATATCTTTTTGAGAGTCATTTAATCTAGTCTCTCATGTTAAGTGGCCCACTTTTTGATTCAACAAACTTGTCAAGACCCATTTTGTTAATCACTGTCCCAAATAAAAATGAACTGTTCCCTTTATAGAGATCAAACTTTTCTGTGTAAGGTTCATAGGTTCATAGGTTCATAGGTTCATAGGAGGGTACTAGGCTATTGGCCCTAGGGCCTATACACGCCTAGCCAAAAATGTACCCTGGCTTTCGCCACCCAAGAAAATTATTTTCCTGTGCCCCTGTCGAGCAGAGCCACAGAAGTGATCCCCAGGGTGAATTTCCTATCTCCCATCCAATCATCAAGATTTTTCTTGAAGAGTACTAATGAGGAGCTCTGTTTGACATAGATAGGTAGTCTGTTCCAGAGTATGGGAAATCTCTGGGACAAGAATCTATCCCTCCAGCATGTTCTGTTTATTGTGGTGATAAGGTTTAGGTCCCTAGAGCATGTAGCTCGGAGGGATTTGGATTTCCTTAAGTGGAGCATGTCCAACAGCTCTGGGTTTGACATAGCTTTGTATGTTAGGCAGAGATCACCTCTGAGTAGGTGATATGCAACGGAGTAGAGCTGGAGTTCTTTGAGACAGTCTGCATAGGGCATCTGTTTGAGGCCAGTAATCCTCTTTGTGAGGTATTTCTGTGACCTTTCCAGTTTTTGTAGATGTCTTGTGAGGTACATGCAAAAAGGAGCATTGTACTCTATAAAGGGTCTAATGAGTGATGAGTAGAGGGGAACAATGACCTCTTTTTTTCTGGATGAGAAACCTTTTGTGATGAGGTGAGCCACATAGAAGGATTTCCTGACCACTGTGGTGATGTGATTATCAAAGGAGAGACTACTGTCCACCTGTGTCCCAAGGTCTCTTATCACATTTTCGGCTTTAAGTAAGTTTTTGTAGATGTCTTGTGAGGTACATACAAAAAGGAGCGTTGTACTCTATAATGGGTCTAATGAGTGATGAGTAGAGGGGAACAATGACCTCTTTTTTTTTTGGATGAGAAACCTTTTGTGATGAGGTGAGCCACGTAGAAGGATTTCCTGACCACTGTGGTAATGTGATTATCAAAGGAGAGACTACTGTCCACCTGTGTCCCAAGGTCTCTTATCACATTTTCGGCTTTAAGTAGACTTTGTGGTAGTTCACGGGTACAGAGTTTTTACCAAAGGGGATGACAATACACCTTTTTGGCATTGAGCTTCAGGCCATGGCTTTGACACCAGGCATCTGTCTCAGTGAGGCCCTTTTGTAGTATGTCCACATCGTTAGGAGTTTTGATTATGGCTCCTAGTTTGTAGTCATCTGCAAACTTTGTTAGCCAAAGACCTTCTGTGTTAGCCTGTACTTTAGAGAAGTAGATACCAAACAGGAGAGGACCCATGACTGAACCCTGTGGTACTCCACTTGTCACGGGAATGAAGTTGGATTTGGAGTCTGCTACTTTCACAGTGTGGGTTCTGTCCATGAGCCAGTTGGCAACCCATCTTGTGACATAGAGATTTATACTTAGTTTAGTGAGCTTATCTATAATTCCAGAGTAGGGGATGGTGTCAAAAGCCTTGGCAAGATCTAGATAAGCTGTGTGAACCACCTTACCCTCATCTATGGCTTTGGTGACTGCTTCAAAGAAGTTAATCAGGTTTAGGAGACATGATCTGCCTTTTAAAAATCCGAACTGGGTGGGGTCCAGAGTTTGGAGATTACCAATGTCTTTGTTTATGAGTCCCATGATGATACGTTCCATGGCCTTGCAGACCAGGCTCGTTAGGCTAATGGGGTGGTAGTTCCCGGGGTCCGTCATGGCTCCCCCTTTGTGGAGTGGGATAACCGTCATGGTGCACCATTCAGTGGGCACAAAGCCTGAGGTGAGGCTATGACTGAACATGGTACTTAGGTAGGGTGCCAGTTCATTCTGCAGTTCGTGTAGAACGCAGCCTGGGATATTGTCAGGTCCCATGGATGCTGTGTTCTTGGCTTTGGAGAGTGTTTTTTACCTGTGCAGCCGTGATTACAGGAACTTTGCATTCTTCCAGTATAGAGATGAGCCCTCTAGGGGGTGAGAGGGGGTAAATTTAGCACTGAACCTATCTGCCAGGATGTTGGCAATATCAGTTGGTTCTGTATATTTAGTGCCATTGTGCTGTAACTCAGAGCAGATCTGAGTGTTGCCATTGAGATTCTCGACATAGTTATAGAATGCTTTGTGGTTGTCTTTAGAGTCAGTGGCAATTTTGTTTTCATAACTAGCTTTGGAGGATTGTATGAGGGATCTCAGCTTCTTACTGAGGTTGACCAGGGCGTTCCTCCAGTCATGGGATTTTACTCTTTTTTGCAACAGTTTCTTTCTTTTGTTGTAGAGTTTGTTAATGGCAGAGGACCACCAGATCGGCTTCCTTTTTTTGGAGGATAGCATCTTGGTTCTATTAGGGATAGCATGATCCATGCACTTGTGTAAGTGCTTATAAAGTGCATTTGTGTAGGATTCAGCAGTCGTAACTCTATTGTCCGTGTGCATGGGTGTCATGAAGTTTGCCACTTCTGTCTTAAGAAGTGTGAAGTTGGCTTTGGAGAAGTTTTTTACAGTGGTTTCCCTAACTGGGGGTGGGGGCGGGATGTGGATGTCTAGGGTGATTAGCTTGTGGACAGATCTGACCAATGAGGAATTGACCTCTGGTGTGGAACACCGGTTGCCCATATTGGTAATGACCAGGTCTAGGATATTACTGCCCCTGGAGGGGGTGTGAATAAGTTGATCCAAGGCACTGGAATTTATGAATTCCAGAAAACGTTGAGCAAAAGAGTTGGTACTTTTGTAGTTTTCCCAGTTAATGGTGGGGTAGTTGAAATCTCCCATTATTAGGGTGTTAGGTTGTACCCTAATACTTTCCAGTGTATCAAGAAATGAGGAGTGGGAATCCTGGGGCATGGTGGGGGGTCTGTAGCAAGCTACAATTTGGATTGCGGTCTTGCCCAGAGTTAGTTGCACTTGGATAATCTTGGATGCATTATGCTGTTCAACTAGCCTGGAGGTGTGGATATCCTTAATGAATATGGACACGCCTCCACCTTTAGTGCTTCATTCTGGGTTAGGTGGCCAAAAGGTGTGGTATGAATTATAGCCTGGTAATGCAGGGGTGCCCTCTGGAGCTTTGAACCAGGTCTCTGTCACTGCACAGATGTCGATGTTCTCCATTTTAAGAAGTGCCTTGAGTGAGTGCATTTTGAG
This sequence comes from Protopterus annectens, assembly GCF_019279795.1. Lineage (NCBI taxonomy): Eukaryota > Metazoa > Chordata > Ceratodontiformes > Protopteridae > Protopterus > Protopterus annectens. Next base: position 859,634,965 of record NC_056746.1, on the reverse strand, counting down.
GTTTAGACTTCTAGCATTGAGTAGCATTACCCTCAGATTTTGCTTGCTTGTACCTGTTACGGTGGTGAATTTGTCATTTAAACTTTGCCTAAAAAAGGCACTATATAAGGATTATACTCTTCCTCTTTCTCCATGACATAATTTATATGTATTTGTGTGTGTGTGTGTGTGTGTGTGTGTGTGTGTGTGTGTGTGTGTGTGTGTGTGTATGTGTGTGTATATATATATGGGTCTACTTTCTTTGATTGAAATACCATTATTTCAAACAAAGAAAATACAACCTTACTTTCGCGAAAGTGCACTTCAATGAAAGCACACTTTTGCAAATTCCAGTTCAGCAAACCGGCAATTTAAATAAAACAGAGCACAACAGCGGTGGTGGTGCTGCAATAGCATTGTCGCCTCACAGTAAGACGCTGTCCGGTTCGATTCTCAGCTAGAGCATCTTCTTCGTGGAGACATGCGTGAATGGGCGTACCTTCCTTGAAAGTTGTGCATCAGGGCTGCTAACTCGGCACGTAAAAATCAACTACCAATCATTAGCGGACTGGAGTTCCGCTGTGGTGACCCCTAACCAGGAAAAGCCGAAAGACACAAACACAAACAAAGAGCACAACAATGGGGATAAGGATATAGACCTGTTTCCCCACTGTAGTGTGATCTCAAAGTTAGTATATTTAATGTAGTGGGGGTGTGGGAGATACAGGGGGCTTGCCCCCCTGCAAAATGGAGTTTAAATTGTTATTTTTTATTTTAATTGCCGGTTCGCTGAACTGGAATTCGTAAAAGTGCACTTTTGTTGAAGTGCACTTTCACGAAAGTAAGGTTGCACTTTCTTTGTTCGAAATAATGGAATTTTGATCAAAGAAAGTAGACCCATATATATATATATATATATATATATATATATATATATATATATGTAACAGGAAGTGTGGGAAATGTAGCCCAGGAAGAAATCTGATGAAAGCCTGACATATTTGGGCGACAAAGGCCCAGAAATAGGGTCACATTTTAAATATTGCTCTTATAAACTTAGAAAGTTGCTAGAATAACAGGATTTATGTTAGCATGCATTTTTCCGAAGGATATAAAGTCTGAAACTCAAATGCATGTCATTATTAAGTGAGTTTAATCCTTAGATCATCCCAATGATTTTGTCAAAAAAACACAATTGTTATGAGGAACAGACCAAATATAAGTTGCAAAAATCTGGACATTCTGCGAAAATCTGTACGGTTGGGAGGTATGTTGAGTTTTGATATCTTGGCTTAGTGCTTAATCAATGAGTTGGTCCATTTGATGGGTTAAACTCTAGTGAGTTGATGCTCAACAAATTTGCTGTTGCTATTATGGACTAGTTCTTAAATTTTAATTTTGGACAAAGACAGGTATAATACTAGAAAAAATATGAATGTGATATTCTGAGTTATTAAGAATTACATTCCCTGTACAATAGTCTCTTTAATTACATGTTTTAATCATATTCATAAAAGTGAATTCTTTTAATGTTCCCAATGTCTTTAGTAAAGAAAGGCAATAGGTCTTTCTGCCATTTTCTGAAGTTTAGGTTTTCATGCACATCGTGTCCTTTTGTTTATTGTCTTTACCTCCCAATCCCTGTCATAACAAGGGGGAAATGGGGTGCACTGTAACAGAATGTGTGGAAATATAGCTATAAATATCTTCCTTCATCATATCCTAATAGGCCTGAGAGATATGTATATTTGCAGACAGAAACATTTATACCACTGACAGTGTTGCCACAGTGTTGTTATACTGCTTCAAGGAACTCTCTATACATCACAGTAAGAAAATACTAAAAATGAAAGAAAATGGAGATGGTCTCCATGGCAAAGAAGGAAGGAGCGTTTGACCTATCTAACTATTCAGGTAGCAGCAGGTGATGAATGAGCCAGAAGGAAGAGTGAAAAGTCTTTACCTGTTCACCTCTCTCAAGGGGGAGGCTAAATTAATTTAGACATGCAAAGAAAAAAAGGAACAGTACATGATACCAAAGAAAGGAAGAGTCCTAACTTTTTGTTCCCCAAGTCTACATTCTGAAAAGACTCACAGGCAAGGTAAACAGCCTTCAACACTGTAGTCAGCAAAATGACATGTGATATATGCCATCCAGATGATCTGGATGGCTCAATCACAATATCCAAAATGTGAAAAGAAACAAGATGAATGAGGTTCTACATATTTCTAATTACTGATAAATGTATCATAAAGATTACTGCACAAAGAACAGAATTGAAAGAGCAGATCCAAGATGAAGAAAAGAGTTTTGAATACTGCCTTTCATATGGCACTCATCAGTGATATTCTCTTACATTGTATAACCAACTTTATGAAACAGACAGGAAGAGTTTTACAGAAAGATTATAAGCAAAAATGTCCATTTCATTGAAGGTTCTTCTCTGTCATGCTCTGTATGTGCTATACATTTCCTAAGGATGTAAAATTGCATCTGTATATTCTTATGGCCCTTTAGTACCAGTAGGAAAGCCATGAGCAGAAATTTAGTGTGCTTGAAGGGTGGGATATCTTCCTGTAATGGAAAGAATTTGTGTCAATTAGCCTCTGTGCTCTAATGATCCTATGAAAGACTCAGATATAAACAAAATATGCTGTGCTGAGTATTTCTGCCATAAGTGAGGGAGCATTGTGTGGACTGTTGGACAATCAAAAGGAAAAGGCACCTTATCCTTTTGAATGATCTCCTGTTAGCTCATGTGCCAACAGGGAAGTGAGAATAGTGATTCCAGTACTGGGGGGAAAAGCACCCCTACTAGATAATACCTTTAGTGCACAAAACTTAACTTTCTCTGAACAATCTGCTAAGGCATGTGAAACTGTGAGGTTTCTCAGTGGAGGTCTGAAGACCATAATCTAATTTTGAATGACCATGTGAAGTTGACTTAAGAGTTCTGGCCTTCTATTTAATTCCTTTCACTGCAAGTGCCTTGGAGCTGTTGTGGTATGTATTGGTACTTCTTTCTTTTGAGATGGTGTTTCCTGCTTGTTAGCGTAGAGTATATTATCATTGTTATTATAGCTTTTCATTACTTAGAACTGCCCCCACCTTACTCTCTATTACACATTCCTTAGATAACGTTGCTGCATGCTCTGTAACTTAATTTGCTAGTGTGCAGATTGAGGAACATCCTTTGGCAACAAAGATTTCTGCATCATGCATGCATTCTAATTCTAAAATCTGAAAGCATCTTGTCTTCTTGTGTTGCTATATTTAGCACGATACATTTAAATAGTGTATGTTTTGTGCTATTAAATATGAATGCTATACATAAAGAATCTACTCAAACAGGCTTAGGGTTGCCACCTTTTCAAATGCCCAAAGTGGGACATTTTTGGTACAAACGTCAGATTTTGCAGGCCAAAACATACCCACAGCCAGTACAAAGTACAGAACTTCACTTTTTTTGCCTAAGTAAAGCTTATTATTGTAGTATTTTAGTTGCTTACTCTGTTTCTTATAATATTTAGGTGTTTCAGATACAGAATAACTGTTTTATGCAACTATTAAATATAATGTAAGAAGTAATTTTGTCCTAAAATCTCAGGACATTTGCCATTTTTACATTTTTTTTTGCAGGACACAACTGCCCAAAGAGGGGCTGCCCCTCGCAAAGTGGGACAGGTGGTAACCCTAAATAGGCTACTGTAATGCATGTTTTTATTTGACTGTACACAGATAAATCACATGCAAGCCTTTGTTTTTCATGAGTTCCTGTGTTTAACATGTCTACTGGGTAAGTCTGTGGAGCTTGCTTTCTGTTGTATAATGACTATTTCATAATTCGTTATGGATTCCTCAGGTAAATGTATTTGCTTCTGCTCTCATTCTCTTGTCTGCCCTTCTTTTATTATTTCCTTGGTTGTCATCTTGAGCAAGGAATACATTTATTTTATGTTTACTTTTTATGGATGGGCACAAGCATCGTTTTTCAGATATGACCTATTAAAGTAGGTATAAGAAATGCAAATATGAAAGAAAAAAGAAAAATCATAGAAGGTTCCTACAAAACTTGCCATGTAGTGCAAAATCTAATGAGATCTTAAATACTACTAGAGTTACATAGTGCAGTAAGGAAGAAAAAGCAGAATAATTGCTCATACTAGCAACTTAAGAAAACTAAACCCTGACAGTATGCAAAGAGCCTCTCCTTAAACTGATAAAGAGAAATAGCTATTCTGTTCTAATCTGAGTTACTAATGGACTCCAAAACTTGGGGACCCAGTAGTAAAAGGCTTTAGATAAAGTTTCACTTAATTTACTTTAGTCATGTCCATAGGTCAGAGTCAACATTTCTTCCTTCCTTGCTAACATTCCTGCTGTTTCATGTCACAGTAAGTCTAGGTACTTAACTAGAAGTAGGCTGAAACATCTACTCTGGAAGCATCAGTAGAGGTAGCCCACCATAAGAAGCACCTAAACACTCTGGAATATCTCTTTATATACAGTACTCAGGCTTATGACCTTATGCTAAACAAATTTGCAGTTGTTCTCATTTGGTTTCATTCTTCTTAGCTTTCCACTGGCACCTGCATTGCCCTGATATTGACATTTACTCTAAGTTTTTAATTAGCCTTGCTACTGTGTTAGTTTGTACCACAATGTTTCCCTTTGGACTACTCACACATCATCTTGGTGGAAGCACTCAGACCCCTGATAGACTATGTGTCCTACTGGTCATCTTTATTGTATTGTTCTTCATATTACTCTGTGACAAGTTCATTTGTGATACTGCTGATAAATGTTAAAATATTACATATTACACTTGCAAGGTTTGTTTTTCTTTCTTAGTCATTTGTATGGGCCATGAGGAAGCTGAACCCTTTCTTATAAATTTCTTGAAATTTCTTGCATGAAGATTAAATTCTCCAATTACAGCATATGTGTGCTGGACAGATTATGAACAGCCAATACAGATGCATCATCACATAAATCTAAATGAGTCTATAAGGAATTTAAAATCTTTGGATGGAGTGAGTAGAAATAAATCCTGTCCCACTAGTAAAGCAAGTAAAGGAGTACTCTCTGTCACTATTAAGAAAGTAATATATTAGAAATTGACAGAGTCATAGTCTGATACATTTCTCAAAACACGATGCCAACCCATCAGGGGAAGCCCAAGCAACATGGCCTTGTTAATGTGTGTACATATGTGCCTGTGTGTGTGCGCCTGTGTGCGTGTATGTGTGCACGTGCACTCGCGTCCATGCATGTTATCTGTCTACTTCTTTAATGTTTTTCTTAACTTATTTATACATTTGTTTATTTTTCAGTTAATGTGGAGGCCGAAAGTAACTTTTCAGTATCTAGTGGAGGTTCACTGTTACAGTCCAGAGATACTATTAACTGACAGTTAAGAGAAACTGATTATGATATATTTTGTCTCAACACAGGATGAAAAGCTTGATTATTACGTCCAGCTCCAGGGATGTAATTATTCCATTGCACTCAGCACTCATTAGGTAAATCATTGAATATAATGCCCCTTTCAGTATGTACCTTCTTGAACAGTTGACACAGCTAGAGTGACCACAATGCTTTCTTCATAAAAAAAAATCAAGGGCCTAGATTGTAAGAACTATGCATACCATCTCAAAGCCATGTCCCTCTTCTCATTATCATAGAGACTACTGAGAGGAGACCTCTATCTTATGTATAGAGCTCTAATAGACCCTATTATGGTTGAGATATCCCCCCAAAGGAGTTGTCCTTGACTTACTAAGTCAGTCACTGTCCTTTCTCATGATCAATAGATTACACTGTATATGCCTGTTAGTTTGTCTCTCTAGCTCCCTGTTTTCTGTATTCAGTAGATGAAAGAAAAGCTGTTCTATTTGTGCCTTCTTGTTAATTGCTGTCTACTGGCTATAAACTGACTGTTCTATGTAATAACTGACTTGAGAATGGGAAGCCTGCTACACTTGGCTTTGCTTCACTCCCCTACATTACTCCATTTTTCAACAACCTCTTCTTATTCTACTATTATACTTCTCACATAAATACATTTCTCCTGTGATGCCCATTTGCTAAAGCCCCCAATACAACCTTACCACTATCATACAAGCACTCATGTTTCTATTTTCCCATTTCCCAACTTCCATCCAACATTTAGTATCATTCCCAACAACCTTTCTCCCAATCAAACTGCTTTGTACTGTAACCATTCATACTCCGACACCTCCCCAACAGTACCTGGCTATTACTCAACATTTAAACTTCTGCTTTCCCCAAATAAACCTCACTACTTCCTGTCTTAACTACATCCTCATACTTCATCTTTCCAGACACCTCAATGTCTTACATTTCAAAACATAAGAGAAGATGGCATGATAACCTAACTCTTTCCCTTCATAGAAAATATTTCCTTCATACCTACCTTCTACCAGCTTTCAAAGTCCACCACCACCACTAAATATCCTACAGCCCCGCAACATCTTGCTTCCTTCTTGATTCCTACTTCCCCACTAGCTGCCATCAATAAAATACAGATCCCTTTACTAATTCATTCTGCTCCTCAGTTTATCCTGTATGCTTCTCCTCCTTCTACTGAGCATCTCTCATCCTACCATGACTCTATAATAACTCTCAAGATCTAGCTGGCTTTGTCCCAGTCACCTATCTATGTGTCCTCCCCAAAGTCTCTACACATCGCACTAAACCTATTTAATGACACCCCTAACCTTTACCCTAACTATAGACTGATTAACTTCATTTCAATTCAAATCAAAAATAAAGTGGAAAATACTCTCAAAAAAACAAGAATCAATAATACCATAATATATTAAAATTCTCCTAAGAGGAGACATTCACCTTAATCCTGGCTCCACCTATCATAAACAATATCAAGACAATTCCCTTCCACACACTACTTTAACCCCACAGTGGTCTACCACCCTAAATTTGACTTTTTCAACCATAAATATTAGAAGCGTAAGAAATAAAACTATTTCACTACATGCCTGGATTACCCAACACAGACCTGATATTTTGCTATAACTGAAACTTGACTTAAACCCAGCATAAACCACTTTGAAATTATAACCCCGCCCCCAGTTATAATATCAAATGTAATGACTGTATAAAGACCAAGGTAGTGGTATTGCTTTAATATTTCCCAACACTACCCCATTTCACACTACAGCAAACCAATGCCAAAATTCAGTTCGGAAGAGCTTCTTATTACTTTCCAGAAAATAAACAAATATGTATAACTTTCCTTTACATCCCTCCTGGCAACAATACAGTGGAATCCATAACAATTCCAGAAGAAAAAATACTACAAGTTGATGTCATTATCAATTAGTTGGGCATAACATTCAACTCCCCTACATCTACCATGAACTTATGCAGTGTTGCACAACTAATTAATAGCCCCACACATTATAACAAGACATCAAATTCCTTATTAGACTGGATCCTAGTATCAGACCCTGGCAAATTCACCATCACAGGTACAATGTTAGACTCTCTCAGTGACTATCTCTCAATCTATACAACCAGACATATTATACATCTACTTAAACAGTGTGTTTATAAAACAACATGAAACCTGTTCAAGTTTAACTGAGAAATATTCATGACTACCCTGTCATCTGTTAACTGGGCCATCCTAAACATCTTCCCCTTAGATGATGCTGTAAAATACTTCAGCCTGACTTTCTTAAATATCCTAAATAGCCTTGCACCTCCTAGAAGAAACAGACTAAATGCAAATAATGTAATTTTGCTGTCCAAAAAAAGTAGAATGTTAATGCAGGATGGAGAAAAAGTGTGAAAGGAATGGCAAAAATATGAAATGCCATGATATCTCAAAAACTTCAGAATGCTCTATAACAATGAACAGAACAATAGTAAACACAACCCTATAAATGCCGGATGCCATTAAATAGATCTTACATCTTGCTCATCCCCAAGATAAACTAGATCCCTAAATATGCACAAGTACCTGCTCATACCTTATACCTCCTTATTCTCCCTTCTTCACTCATTTCCTTAATTCAGTCAATTTCTCTTCCCTGACTTTCTCTCTAAATCTGTCATAAACCTGTTTTTTTCTCGCACTTTAAATTGCAATTCCTGTTTCCTTTAATTTATCTAAACTGGCTAAAATTTCTCTAAACATTAAATCATTGCCATATTAGTTGTATCTATTCTTAAACAATGTTTTCACATTATGTCTAATTTGGTACAATAATTTTAACACCTTTATTAAATTATCACTTAAGCCATAGGCAAACATACATACATGTAAAAGAAAACAAACCATATTAACATGTTTTCAGTTACATACATTATACATCACATATGTTCTTTTTTTATAACTATCATCAGTCCATCATTACATAACTTGTTAATTTCCTGCCTTCCATTAAACCTCTGTCCTCCTTCTCCTGAACATTATTCTGCATGTATTGTTCCCACAATTTTATTTCTAAATATTTTGTCCTTCCCTTTTCTAAAGATCCCACTTTTATTTTATTTCTGTTACAATATTCAATACTTCAATACTTCAAATACAGTTGGTTTAGACTTTGGTTTCTGTTTTTTTAGTAATTTTGTTTTTGCAGCGACAGGAATAAAATTTAACAAGGCCTTACTATGTCTAGACAATCCAGGTCCCAGCTCAAAAGAATAATTTCCTTAGTTCACCCACTTGCTCATTTAGTATTTCTGACAGAGTACTCTGTATGGAATTTTTAAAATCTCACAGCACATTATACTCACAAAATATATATTCCCAGTTATCGATTTCTTCCCCATCACACTTTAAACATTTGCTATTTACCTGAGTAAAAATTTTTTGGAGTCTGCTTGGAGTATAAAAATACCTATGCAAACACATCTAAGCAAAAATCCCAAATCTTCTGGACTTTGTTGCATACTTAGAAGCCATACATATGTTTTCAGTTGTTCTTTTAAAAGTTGCTTAACAGTCTCTCTCCTCCTCTGATAACAGGTCGTGTATCACAAAAGCTGTAAAATTCTAATGCCCTACATTGACTGTAATCCACAGTAACAGATGATAATGGCAGTTGGTGCAGGGTTCAAGGCTCTTGCTTTCTGTAATCAAGGTGCAGCTTTTGAGCCTGAGTAAGTTGTTTAACTAAATTGCCCTCCTTAACTGGGGCATTTCTCCATTCTCTGGTTAGCTTAATTCTTAGAACACTTTCTGCACCTTTATAAATATAATATTGTTTCTCCCCTTTTTAATTTCTCCAAGTTTTTGGGTTTCTAATACCATGACAGGAATGGATGCCATTCCTAAGTCAAAGTACGATCAAAGTTCATGAAATTAGTATTGTTTCAATCTTTGATGTCAGCCAGAAGTGCTCTTTGCAGCACCCGCAATGTGCCCAGAAATGACTCCTTCTGCAATTCATGTGGAGTTACATGTATTGGTAACATATCTAAATATAATTGCAGATTCTTTTTTATAAGACCCATTGCTCCTACTACTATTGGAACTGTCTGGGTATCTTTCTTCGACATTGCTTTTATTTCTGCCTTCAGATCTTGATATTTTATGACTTTGTGTCTCTCAATATGTAATATTCTGTATGGCTGTTATTATTCTGCCTACAAAATCCCACCCTCATCTTATTTCTTCAATTTGTCCGTTGCGTCATCATCATCCCTTTCTACTTTGAATTATAACCTTCTGCTTATGTTATGCATATGAGTCTTAATTGTGTAGCTCTAAAATATCCCTTCAAATCAGGTATTCCTAAACCACCTTGTTCTATTGGAAGAACCAATTTTTCCCATTTAACTCTTGCTTTCCTCCCTCCCAGTTTGTGTAATTATTTATACTGTAGATTTTTTTAATTATTATTGAAGATTGCAAAATTATTATTCTTAAAATGTTTTTGTAACAGTTTGGAATTTCCTTCCCAGGCCCTTGCTAAGTATTCAGTTACCCATTAACTAACTTCAGAGTTATTTGCTCTCAAATGGAAGGAACAGATTACCAAAAACTGCACAAGTAAATGGCAGCTATCTCTCTCTACACAGAAAGAATTAATGAATAATGAATAATGTAATCACAGCTGCACAGGTAAAAACCACACTCTCCAAAGCCAAGAACACAGCATCCATGGGACCAGTCAACATCCCAGGCTGCGTTCTACACGAACTACAGAATGAACTGGCACCCCACCTAAGTACCATGTTCAATCATAGCCTCACCTCAGGCTTTGTACCTGCTGAATGGTGCACAGCAACGGTTATGCCACTCCACAAGGGAGGAGCCACCACGGACCCCAGGAACTACCGCCCCATTAGCCTGACAAGCCTGGTCTGCAAGGCCATGGAACGTATCATCATGGAACTTATAAACAAAGACATTGGTAATCTCCAAACTCTGGAGCTCACCCAGTTCGGGTTTGTAAAAGGCAGATCATGTCTCCTAAATCTGATAGACTTCTTTGAAGCAGTCACCAAAACCGTAGACAAGGGTAAGGTAGTTCACACAGCCTATCTAGATCTTGCCAAGGCTTTCAACACCATCCCCCACTCTGGAATTATAGATAAACTCACTAAACTAGGTATAAATCCCTATGTCACAAGATGGGTTGCCAACTGGCTCACTGACAGAACCCACACTGTGAAAGTAGCAGACTCCAAATCCGAATTCAGACCAGTGACAAGTGGAGTACCACAGGGTTCAGTCCTGGATCCTCTCCTGTTTGATATCTACTTCTCTGAAGTACAGGCTAACACAGAAGGTCTTTGGCTAATGAAGTTCGCAGCTGACTGCAAACTAGGAGCCATAATCGAAACTCCTAACGATGTGGACATCCTGCAAAAGGGCCTCACTGAGACAGATGCCTGGTGTCAAAGCCATGGCCTCAAGCTCAATGCCAAAAAGTGCATTGTCATCCCCTTTGGTAAAAACTCTGTACCCATGAACTACAACATAGGCGGTAGTATACTTAACACCGAAAGTGTGATAAGAGACCTTGTGACACAGGTGGACAGTAGTCTCTCCTTTGATAATCACATCACCACAGTAGTCAGGAAATCCTTCTACGTGGCACACCTCATCACAAAAGGTTTCTCATCCAGAAAAAAAGAGGTCATTGTTCCCCTCTACTCATCACTCATTAGACCCATTATAGAGTACAACTCCCCTTTTGGTATGTACCTCACAAGACATCTACAACAACTGGAAAGGCCGCAGAAATACCTCACAAAGAGGATTACCGGCCTCAAACAGATGCCCTACGCAGATCATCTCAAAAAACTCCAGCTTTACTCCGTCGCATATCGCCTACTCAAGAGGTGATCTCTGCCTAACATACAAAGCTATGTCAAACCCACAGCTGTTGGACATGCTCCATTTAAAGAAATCCCAATCCCTTTGAGCTACACGCTCTAGGGGCCTAAACCTTGTGACCACAATAAACAGAACATGCCGGAGGGATAGATTCCTGTCTCAGAGACTTCCCATACTCTGGAATAAACTACTTATCTATATCAAACAAAGCTCCTCATTAGCACTCTTCAAGAAAAATCTTAATGATTGGATGGGAAATAGGAAATTCACCCCGGGGATCACCTCTGTGGCTCTGCTCGACAGTGGCACAGGAAAATAATTTTCTTGGATGGCAAAAGCCAGGGTACCTTTTTGGCTGGGCTTGTATAGGCCCCAGGGCTGATAGCCTAGTACCTACCTATGAACCTATGAAATCCATATGATTCTTGATACTGCTGAGGAAGATCAACCATGCTCATAATCTTCACTTTCTTTACCAAACAATTTTGTCATGATGGAACAACCCTGCTTTTGCCATGCTTTTCTGGAATGCCCATACGTCAAATCTCCACATCCTGTTGGCTTGACCTAATCTTGCTGTCTGAACCTATATATGTATGTTTCATAAGGACAGCTACACAAAAGGATATAATCCTGTGTGTGTTTCTATCCCAATATGTAGCAACGGTACTTCAGCACAGAGCACATATGCAAATGACTCATCCCAGGACAGTACATGAGTTAGAAACACTACAATAAATGTGTATAGGTTGATTCTAAGTGCATACGTCATGGGGCCAGAACCAAGTCCCCACTGATGTTATTTACTGCACCAGTGCTCCTCATCCGATGATGATGACAATGATGATGATGATGATGATGATGCATTAGTCAGCTTTTATAGATGAATAGCAGTATAAGCACAAAAGTAAAAAAAATACCAACAAAGTCGTTTTTTGTGGTTCAGGCAAACTGTTACCAACATCACACTGTCCCTACCACACACAAAAAGAAAAGAAAAATGAACTAAACGTTTCTAGCAGGGGGGCAAGCTGCCCTGCACCCCCACACCTCCCGCTATTTAAATATACCAACTCCAAAATCACACTACTTGCAGAAAAAAGAGAAGTGTTCCCGTTCCGTACTGTATGGAGATCTTCATTCAGACCGTTCTAACTTTTAAATGTTTGATCATATGGTCTTGGACATGAAATTTGAACTTTTAAAAGTTTGATCATCTGAAGAGGACCCATATATATATATATATATATATATATATATATATATATATATATATATACACATATACATATATAAATGTTATGCAGTGTTATATGATATGTTGCATGACTGATAGTGATGAATTGCAGTCAGAGCCAGATCATGGTCAAATGGGGCCCTAGGCAAGGTTAGGGGGTAGGCCCCCCAACCACAGCAATTCCAGTGTCCCATTAATTGGCTCTCTCCCACCAATTACCATGAACACTATTTAAAACGGTCAGTGGGCATACCATTTTCTTCTTTAGCTTTTGGAATAATTACAGAGATGCTGATTTAAATTTAAAACTTATTTCAAATGTTATAGGACAAACACTGATGGCCATTTGCTAAACAAAGCAAAACAGCTGCACATTGAAAACAGATTTAGCATTAGTAACAGTAAACTTAGCTCCACTTGAAACTCACAGTTAGTGAAAATGCATATGGCAATGCATTAAACTACAAGAGACATGCTGGGATTCATACTCAAATAGCGTATAGTGAAGCTCTACAGTATGTGAAGGGTGCAGAAATTCAAAAGACAAATGTATAATGCATTTGCTAACACCCTGGGACAGACCACTGGACATGTCCCTTTCCAGAAGCAGCCCAGGAATGCTATCTGTTAAAGTAACTTGGCAAAGTCACAGAAGACAAATGAAATGCTGAAAGAATCAAACCATGTGCTATAGCAAGCAGCTCTTTAACAGCTCATAACATAGCCATACCACTCACCCTCTTAGTTCAAGAAATCTAGACAAAGCCTATAATAAAGGGGGGACAAAGGCCCAAAAATAGGGATAGATTTTTAATACAGCTCTTATATACTCAGAAAGTTGCTAGAATAACAGGATTTGTGTTAGCATGGATTTTCTGAAGGATATGAGGTCTGAAACTCAAATGTATGTCATTTAATGACTTCAGTCCTCAGTGATTTGCCAGAAATCTAAAATTTTAAGAGAAATAAAAATATGAGTTAAAAATCTGGACATTCTGTGAACATCTGGACAGTTGGGAAGTATGCCTAACTCGTCTGCACTAAGTGTTAGACAAGCTCCTGTAGCTCAAACAATGCATTATACACCTGTGTGCCTGCAAAACAAGAAGCTCATTTAAAAATGTATTCACAATTAAAGCATTAACATTAAATTCATAGACTTCATGCTGTCCAATTAATAAACGCACTATCAACTTTAAGGAAACCAAGAATCACACCCAAAGAGCATGGCCATATAAGGATGCATCACTTTACTTAAATCAGTTTCCTTCCCTTTCACCCTAACTACACTGGTGCATAAGTAATTAATAGGCTAATAACCCCAGTGGGACCTTTTTAAGTCTAACCATGCTTCCAGAGGTGAGAATCAAACATGTACCTTGTGTCTGTAAGATAAACACCCTTATCATTATGCCAGACCCCAAAACCGTAGTTACTAGTTACTAGGCTTGCAGTCCAGAGGACGATTGAGGAACCAAACCCAAATTTCTTGTTAGGACAGGACATAAAAAGTGTAGTAAAATTAGAGATGTTCTGCAAAAGTGGATACAAATAAAAGAAGACTACACTAAATCTTTTAAAAAATTATCAGAAAGATAAGAGAGTTAAATAACTTTAAAGCTTTTTTTCATTGATATGCACAAATGCAGCACATTGGACATCTTTAGACTTTCATTTAATCTTCTTGCATTGTGTAAGAAATTAATTTCTTGAATCCATAGCTTACAGTTTTCTGCCATGTTTGCTTCTAGTAAACAAATTTGTGATGGTGGAGGACACAGTTGAGCCATTACTCCACTGAGACTTGTACTTAATGGAGTTTGAAATACAGAGTCTATTGAAATCAGGTATATAGTTCTTCAGTCCAGGCAAATAATTTCCTACTGAACCATAAGCGTTAAAGCTATATACTCATATATTACAATTTTCTTCTGATGTTAGTTTTTTTTTTTACCAGTGGCCACAGTGGTGCAGGGGTTAGCATTGTCGCCTCACAGCAAGAGGTTATTTGGTTCGATTCTTGGCTGGAGTGCCTTCTGTGCAGAGTCTGCATGTCTTCCCTGCAGTTGAGTGAGCTTTAAAGACATGCAGGTAAGTGTGTGTGTGTGTGTGTGTGTGTGTGTGTGTGTGTGTGTGTGTGTGTGTGTGTGTGTGTGTGTGTGTGTGTGTGTGCCTTCTGTGAAGGTTGAGTGCCGGACTGGTGACAATCAATCTGCAGACTGGTGATCCACTGTGGCAACCCCTAACTGGGAAAAATTGAAAGACATTGCTAGGTCTTGTATCAACATGTATGTTGTGCAACACAAAAGCTGTAAAATTCTAATGTCCGACATTGACTGTAATCCACAGTAACAGATGATAATGGCAGTTGCCACAGGTTTTAAGGCTCTTGCTTCCTGTAATCAAGGTGCAGCTTTTGAGCCTGAGCAAGTCATTTAACTAAATTGCCCTCCTTAACTGGGGCATTTTATGCTTATACATACACACACACCCACCCACCTTTCTGGTCCATTTTAATCATCCTTACATGGTGTCTCTTGTCCAGTCTGTCACTGTAATGCTTATGTTCTACTCTGCTGTTGTAATTGCTTGGCTCCACTGCTTAAACAAGGTACTGACCACAACACAACTGCCTCAGTAACTATGCTTTACAGATATTCCCCAGACATATAACTTGTAGAGTTCTGTAGGCATTATAGCTATTACAGAAGAGGAGATGGTCCCTTCTGCTGCTATGCTACCCATTTAGCAACACAATGCTCTTACATACTCCACTTCTAAAGAAATTCTCTTACATGCAGTGTAAGCACACTTATTATGAAAGAGTGAACACGCAGGTGTATATGCTTGCTATTCCTGTTTAAATCTTGTGCCGTCTCTCGTGCTTCCTTCTATCTCATTGCTGAAAGCAGGAAACAGCAGAATGTGCAGAAAGCAGCAAGATATAGAAAGCAGGCATACTTTTCTTGTTTTTTTTTCTTAAAACAACTGTATGTGCAGGTTGAATAAAGTAGGAAAACATTTCTTTTTTTTTTTAATTTAATTTTGTGCCCCCCTCCCCCCATCCGCCCAGCCAGCACAGGGCCACAGGCAGCTGTCTAGGTCAACTAGTGCTGTTTCCGATCCTGACTGTAGTTCAATTGACACCCTAGGTATGTAGCACAGCATACTATCCATATTCTGTAAGTAATGTTTATAAGTAAGGGTAAAGATGTAAGTACAGAGTACTGTTTTAATATTCTGTACCCATAAATTTAACCTGTATGTGGGTTGTTACATGGTTCTGCCTGGATACATGTTACACTGGCTCTGTGTGTGTATGTGTGTGTGTGTGTGTGTGTGTGTGTGTGTGTGTGTGTGTGTGTGTGTGTGTGTGTGTGTCTGTGTGTGTGTCTGTGTGTGTATTTGGGTTTGTTTATGCACACATGCGCACATGTTTTGTCATCAAATCTTAGGGCTAGCATAGATCTAAATGAACCTGAATGTCGCACAGCTATCCCCCGAGCTCTGGCTCACTGCAGAGTTATTGAATGGTTTGCCAGAACCTCTTTGAAGCCATTCAAAAGTCAAATGTTATTCCTTATAGCTTCACCAAATTAGCCCCACACTGGGATTTTTGCTTGAGTGATTGCTTTTGTTTTGGCCTCTCAAGTCTTTTATCATCTACAAGTCAAATCTTCAGTCCCCCATCAAACTAGCAATACACAGAAGACCTCCATCTTAAAATGAATGGCTTCCTACACTGATGGTGACCACTAGTGGGTCACTCAGTTTGTACCTAGGCAAGTACTGATCACCTTTTCATCACAGCTCCTTTTTGCCTCCTTATTTAATAGTTCATTTGGAATCCACATCCCTGACCATCACTGGTATACAGGAAAAGATGTTCTGAAGGTGGGGGGTAAACTAATTACCACAGAAGCAACTGTTAGACATTCCCAGGATATCCTCGCTACATGTTCTGGGTTTCTGGGGCTGTCCTGCTACAACACCAGCTGCCTGATCCTACTTACTACCAATTGCTATTCATTTGAGAGATTATCACCTCTCCAGTCTTTACCTACTACTTTTTAATATTTTTAATAGGTGTCCAGAGTGTATGGCCTCAGACATAATGACACCAAGGAGTGACCAAACTATACTGAATAATGATTTAAATTGAGTACTGCTCAGAATTTTGAAAAAAAAAAATCAAATGTTTAAGAAACAAAAAGGCAACCCATGCTAGTATCTTTCAAACAAAATTAACAGCTGTTCAGAAAAATGTTTTTTCTAGAGTGCAAAAATAAAAGACATTGAAAGATTCTTGAGCATGGTTACATAATTTGGAAGAATTTATTTTCAGCATGTGAAATCTCATTGCTGCAGTGAACTGTTATTTACACAATGTGCTTTGACATTGGTAACAAATAAAAAGCAGTGATGGCTGGTGACTTCAAATTAAAGGGGGGCTGCAGGAGACAGCTGAATGGGTGGGGCCAATGGGAAGGGGTGTGACCAACGATAAAGGGGTGCGGCTATGCTCAAAACTGCAACAACTGGAACTTTAATTAAATATGCTGCCCTGGGTGGCAAACCATCATTACGAGAGTCCAATCAAGACAAAATGAAGTGTAGAAGAAAAAAATATTTCAACGCATTGGCTACATGACAGCTTACTTAATATCTAGATGGAAACGAAAAGGTTGTGAGGCATGAAAAAGTAAATTACTTTTTAAATACATTACTGGAATACCAGCCAAAATCAAGTATAAAAAACAAGCTTCTCCTTGCACTGCAGTTCTAATTATAATTTATATTCAGCTTTATAAAAGTACCACGTAATATGCTGAAAGTAGCAATCTCTGTGATACCCCCACTTGTAGAAATGTTTCTTATCCAAAAAAGGACCTGCTGCCTGACAACAATTATCTACTTGTTTCATAGGGAAAACATGACCAAAGTAAAAAATGAACAGCAAGCAAGAAACAAGCTCATGATAAATTGCTTAAAGGATTACTGAACAGATTATGCACCACACATGATAGATTGGCATTCTGTTTAGTTTACAGGTAAAGCCTGCTAAGATGACTGCAAATCTACAACAAATGTAATGAAATTCTGAAAATACTGTAATCCTCAAAACAACAGCTTCAGTAACAGGCTTTTACAATGTTGAATCCACAATATATGAAATATAGAGCTTTGCTGTTGTAAAAGTCAAGTGGCGTTGTAATTCCACAGCTTTAAAACATGTGGATGTCATAAAAACAGAAAAAAAAACGAACATAAAAGTGAAGAACCCTTCTGATGTAAACAATGGACAAGCGCTTTCAGCTTTTTCAAGCCTTCTTCATATCTAAGTAGGTAAGCTGGGTTTAGTGTTTAAAAGTTGGTATCATCCAATGAAACACCTCAGTGAATGATGAATGTTAACCAATCAAGTTAGTCCATTGGTACATACCTCCATAGCTTGAAGTTAAAACTCTTTATTTAAAACTCTTTGTTTAAAACAACATGACAGTTTGACATTTCTAAGACAGACTCAGACATATTTTCAGAAGGAATATTAATTAAATCTTTACAGTAGCTTCTGGTTAAAAGAACAAGCTCTGCATAAAAGCCAAGATTTTGAGAGAAAAAGATGAAAAAAAAAATAGAGATGGTCATTTAGGGCACTTCTTTTTATTTCATTTCAACAGTTTCTTTGGGACATCAGAGCCTAAGTCAGTATACCTAAGGTTTCTGTCAATAAAAACAGGTCATAATTGAGCATAGCTCATTGCTCGTCTATTTTTAAGAAAAGGTTTTAAGGGAACACAGCCATTAAGGCCAGGGGGGTTATCTGCCCTCAGCCGCATTATCCATTTGGCTTCCTCTCTCTCAGTCAGATTGGTCAGGTCTCCTTCTCTGGAAGTAAAATGTATCTTTGAAATGACCATGAAAACAAAGCTATGTCCCTCATGCTCATGTAAATGAAGAAAGAGAGAATTTGTTTCCTTTCTGTTATGTATATCAGATTGATGTTTGAAAATTCTTTCCTTTAGCTTCATATTGGTTTTTCCAACATAAAATGCTGTGCAGGAAGTGCAGGTAGCTATGTAAACAATATTGCTGATTAGGCAATTAGCTAATCCATGAAAAACAAATGTCTGTTTAGTAACTGGATGCTTAAATGTGTTGCTACAATTGATTACATTGCAGACCTTGCAGAAACCACATTTCTTTGTTCCTGATGAATTATTATGCACGTAGTTGTTACATATCCCATCATTTGAGCATAAAATCCTTTTGAGATTCTTTTTATTTTTGAAAAGGAAACTTGGGTTATCTCCAGCAATCTCTTTTAACTTTTTATCTGAAGTTAGAATCGGCCAGAACTTTCTGATCACCTGGCATACATTATCATGGTTCATAGTGTAAGTCAAATTGACCCTTAAGTTAGATGTTCTTTTAGGTATAGCTAGGGATGGTGTACTTCCACCTTCTCTGACCTTAGAGGAATAAAAAGGTTGTCTTTTCCTTTACATATATCATTAATTATTAATAAGCCTCTCTTCTTCCTGGAGAAAGGTTGCCTCTTCTGTACATAGCTTTGAAATCCTTGCAATTTGATTTTCAACAATGTTAGAGAAAATATGCCTGAGATGCATACTGGAAAAATGGAGCATGTGGTTTCGCCACATATCGTTCCTATAGAGGCAAGTGTCTATTCCCTTCTCCGGATCAAGAGATAATCTCACATCCAGAAAGTCAATCATCTCTCTAGATGTTTTTACATCAAATTTCAGGAAAGTAGTGGTCTGTGACAGGAAGTTAACAAAGCTTCTTAAATCTTCTTCTTTGCCCTTCCATACAATGAAGGTGTCATCCACAAACCAATTGTACAGAATTATCTGGTCTTTCCAAATGTTATTAGCATCCTTGGACCAAGCTCTCTTCCAGTTTGCTAAAACCAAGTTTGCATAACTATTGGCACATGGCGTGCCCATGGCAACCCCCCATCTCTGCCAATAGTAGCTGTTGTCATAGGTAAACACATTGTACTCCAACAAGATTTCCAAAAGATCACATATCAAACGTGATTCTACCTTCTCTTCAGTTAGAAATTCTCTTACTGCTTCAGTGCCATAATTATTTGGTATAGAAGTGAATAAACTATTCACATCTAGGGTTACCAATAGCAGACTCTCAAGATCATCACGATGTTCTAGAGCAATATACAGATGTTGTAGAAACTCAGCTGTGTCTTTAATCACAGTGGAGGCCCTAGGTAGCATCTTTTTTAGTTCTTGTTCAATAAACATAGAAATAGATTCCGTCAACCATCCTCTACCACCCACAATTGGTCTTAAAGGTGGGCATTTAAGATCTTTATGAATTTTTGGTAATCCACTGATAGTTGGTACGGTGGGGTGCTCAGTGATGAAGAGATCATGCAAATACTCATTAATCTCTCTTTGCAATAGCATGTCATAAAGAGCCTGCTGGATCTTCCGTTTCATAATATTTAGTTCATTCTTACTAATCAAGGAATGGGTCTTTCGATCACTTAATAATTCTTTCATCCATTGGACATACATCATTGCATCCATTACCACTATGGCTCCACCTTTGTCAGCAGGTTTAACCACAATATCATTCCTCTCTTTAAGTTCTTTAAGTGCCTGATTTTCTTCTTTGGTTAGATTGAAAATCTGTTTCCCTTTTTGAGACATTCTTGTTCTCATTAACTCCTCTTCACAGGCATGTATAAAAGAATCCACGGCTGGGTGGTTGAGGGGAACAAATGTGCTCGGTTTCTTGAGCATAATATTACTTTTAATGGGACATTTATCATTTCTATCCCCAAAAATATACTTCAAAGTAAGACTCCTTCCAAACATTCTAAGGTCCAGTGCAAATTGATCATGTGTAAATTTGGTTGCAGGAATAAAGCTGAGACCTTTCTCTAATAGATCTATCTGAGAGTGAGTGAGCTGAATATTTGAAATATTAACCACTAAAGAATTTATTGTGTTACTTTCCTTTTCTTTCTCTCTCTGCTTACAGATCTCCCTGTTCGAGCGACTTTGTTCATCATTAAAAAAGGGAGCTGCTCTGTGATGGTAACATGTTGTGCTCCTCTCTTAGGTATTGTTCCTAGTGGATGACCATTAATACCAGTGCTATTAGAAGGACTGGTATTATTGACATTAATAATTGCATCTGAGTCATGTTCTTGTTCGATAACACAAGCATTTTCATTGGTGACAATACTCCCATTCGGGACTGTTCTGACTATAGGCTCTTGTTGAAGCTGTTGTTTTGAAGCTGTCTTTCTGTCATTTTGGTTGTTTAGCAAGTTTTGAATACTCAGATGAAATACTAATACCTGTGGTGCAACGCTCTTCCAATATTTACATTGTTTTTTGTTCTGCTGAGCGTTCTTTAGCGGAATTCACTTCTTTTTCTGGAATACTGTAATCCTGTCCTTTATTACAAATACTGTCATATGCATTTCAATACCTAAGGTTGTACATTATCTAGTTAAGTAAATATTCTCTGCATGGCAACAACAAAAAGGCTTTCAGTGTTGGTAATTATTTAACAGTATGCTTATTAAAAGTTACTTGCATCTTACAATCTCAGGCACGCTTACCTGATGGTCATTAAAGCATTGTTATTTAAACACAGAGCAACAGGGCACTGCGACAGCATGCATTTTCTGAATAATAAGAAGCATAAATTAACAGTATAAAAATATGACAGAAAACCAGAACATTCTGTAAAATAAAGGACAGATGAAAAGCCACTGTCGTACTTGCGTCTACCTTGAATGGGGGAATACCCTGCACACTTACTCTGCATAACTGCTCCTTGCCTTGCTTGGACGCATCCAGAGTCACTACATGGGGGAGTGGAGTGCAACAAGTATGTCACAATTTGAAATATCTCTGGCTGATGGTGATAGCTCTGACATTCATATCTCTCAACCTCAGAGCAAGAAATCTGGAAAAAGACAAAATTTATTGGGGGGGGGGACAAAAGCCCAAAAGCCAGGGACACATTTTAAACATTGCTTGTATAATCTTAGAAAGTTGCTAGAATAAAATGCTGCAATACCACCATACATTTCATTGTCAAACTTGAACCCAGGACCATGTGCAAAACAGTCAGAGCAACATACCACTATGCCAAATCAGCTGTTTTGTGAAAGAGAGGAAGACTAAAACTTAAATGGCTACCATTTAGTGAATTCAGCTCTCACCATAGCTGTCAACCTCTTAGCACAAAACACTTGAACAAAGCCAATAATGGGGGAATACTGCCCCCAAATATATTCAGTGAATTCAGTTCTCACCATAGCTCTCAACCTTAGCACAAAAAACCTGGATGAAGCCAATAATGGGGGAATACAGTCCCAAAAATAGGGACAAATTTCAAATATCCATCTTATAAACTTAGAAAATTGCTAGAATAAAAGGTTTTGTGTTAACATGTACTTTCTGAAGAATATAAAGTCTGAAATTCAAATGCCTGTTATTTTTATTTATTTAACATTTGTTAACCAGGAAAGTCTGACTTGCAACAAAAGCCAATTTTCAGCAGAGGCCCAGGGAGAAACAGTACAGACACATGTCTTTGTAAGATGGGAGGACACCAGAACACCTAGAAGAAACCCACACAAACACAGGGAGGACATGCAGACTCCACATAGAAGGCACCCCAGCCAAGAATCAAACCAGAGAACATGTAGCTGTCAGGCAACAATGCTACTACTGCACCATCAACAATGTAAGAAAAAAATATATACAGAAACCACAGATTTTATGAGGAACAGAACACAACAAATATGAGGCAAAAATCTGCAATTTTTTAACAAATGGTGGTGGGTAGGGAATTCAGGCTGTTGTTACCTGCACCCAAGGTACAGGGTTCAAGCCTGACTACCCACCACCATGTATCCTGAGTTCTCTCTAGCCACCAGTATATAGCAACTGGGGCATTACACACACACACACACACACACACACACACACACACACACACACACACACACACACACACACGTGTGTGTAAATCAGAAGACATTTCTAATGATCACTGCCAAATAACTATACTGGCCACCTCAAAATACTGGCATTTGTTAGTTTGTATGTTAACAATGACAATGGTAGAACACTGATCCATATGGACCTTTTCTCAGGTTCAGTCTGGGGTTACAACAGAACATAGCAGATTTTGAAAAAAAAAACAAACTTGCAGCTGGGATACAAAAAAAATGCAAGGAAGGCATTACAGATGAGCACATTCAAAGCAAGACAACACAATCATTGCAATTATTTATAATATGTATGATACAATTTTCTAACTAGTCTATTTACCTCATTCTGAAGGTGAAACCTCCAGAATTATTTCAGATGCTCCAATTTTTCTTATTTTCTGTACTCATAAAGTTAAATCTGTATTTTGTTATTTACCTAAATGCACTGTTTAATTAAGAATGGCATAAGGGAACTGTGCAATGATTCAGACACCACAACAATGCAACTGCAATGCTCAGAAGAAACATTTTTTGTCATAACAATAATTCACCATTTATCTTTGTGTAGAGGCAAGGCAATGTTTTTTATGTATTATCCAAAAATGTACTTTTCTCCCTTCAGATTATATGTATAGAAGTTTTAAGAAAAATTTTTAAAATGTATTTTGTAATTTTTCTTAATATTTACTTCAAGCAGGTGTACTTATAAAAGGTACATAACAACAGTTCCCAATTTAATAGTTATTATACATTTAGATTTCAGTACCACAATTCCTCTATAATGGTGAAAACTGAAACGCATTCCTTCAAAGTGGGATAGAATCACCATGCCGTGTTCAGGTTTATGAATTACCTTAATTTGTACATTGATGGAGTATTAAAGATAGATGGAGCTGTGTGTTAAGAACCTGGTGAAGACATTCTCTCCCCTGAATAACCTGCTCCTAGAATCAAAGCTCTTGTACCTAGGCTTTGCTGTTAAGATTATATCCAGTAAAACTCAACTGCTCAGTGACAAATTAAGCTTTCAGCAACAACTGAACCATCACTCATTTTTTTTTAATCTGTTCATAAACTGCTTATTATCAACTTGTAGGAATGCCAGTTAATTCAAAATACTGACAATTCTTGATATATATATATATATATATATATATATATATGTATATATATATATATATATATATATAGAGAGAGAGAGAGGTAGCTTCTTTAAATGAAAAAGAGACGTGTAATTCCGTGGAAAAAAGGGTTCCTGTTTTATGCTATTATCTGGCATTATGAAGTAATGCTAAATGATGTCTGTCACAAAAATAAAGCAGACAACGTATTTTTCTTTGAAGGCAAAGGGATGTGTTACGTCAAGAGAGGCTATTTCTAGGAACAGCGGTCTGAAACGAGCACAGACTGTTTACTAAAAGTAATTAGAGCACATGCTAGAAGGATGCTTTGTACATCTGGGAAGAAAGCTTAGAACGTGCTACTGCCAAGGGAATACTAGCCTTTTACAAATCTAACTTTCCATCATTGATAGTGCAACTCAGGGACTTCCTAGTGCAGATGATTTACTGCATACATTATAGAAAGCTCCTACAAACTTTAGTATAAAACAGTACACTGAAAGATTTTTGGACACATGCATGTAAATGGGCATACAACACACACACACACACACACACACACACACACACACACACACACACACACACACACACACACACACACACACACACACACACCCTACCTGAGCCAAAGCCGTTGTAAAGCAAAATCCAAAAGTCCCTGCAGCTGCAAAAGCCCACGCCGAGTTGTAAATCCTTTCAATCCTTCCTTCCCGCGTCGAGTGTAAATCCCTTCCTTCCCGCGAGAGCACCACTCGTCCTAGTCCTTCCTGTGAGAGCACCAGCCTTCCGACGTTGCAGTCCAATCCCCTTCGAGTCTATGCAGTTCTAACTGTATAGACTGCTGGGAAAATTTGGAGCTGAATGTGGTCTTCATACTCCGGACTGCTGGTGGAGACAGTCTGGATTCTGTAAGCATGCTCCAGACTCCAGACTGGTTCACCAGCAGTCCGAATGCCGCGAGTGCGCATGCGTGATGTTCTGGGACTCGTGTTTTTTATTTTATTTTCTCTTCTCTTTTATTTTCTTTTCATTTTTGTTTTATTTACTTTTTTACAGCTGGGGGGGACTGCAGTCCTGCAGTCCAATAACACGAGCCGCCCCTGTATATATATATATATATATATATATATATATATATATATATATATATATATATATATATGCATATATACAAACACACGCACACATATGTATATAAATACATGTCCCCTATATGTCCATCACAGTGCTGCAGGCTATGTGTGAGGGAACATCACACATATCAACACACACACATATATAAATATATATATATATATATATATATATATACACACAGCTGTAAGTGTGTGCAACATGGACGGTTATGTCACATGTGAACTCCTTGTTGGGACCACATTGCCCTTATCTGTGAAGGTGGGAATGGGAATTTTGGGAAGGATAGCAGGTATATTTGTGGCAGTGTATTTGGTTGGTAGATAGAGATGATAGCCTACAGGGGTGCTATATGACACATGTGGTGGGTAAACACCCTGGATGGTGGGTGTGGTCTGTGATGTGGAAGCCCCATGAACCTCCATATGAAAATAATGGGAATAAGGCTCCCACCCATTGCTAGTCATAACAGCAGCTTCACGGCCCTGAAGGTGCCTGGCCTGGAGGCTGAGCAGGAGGAGCATGTGGACCCTGTGATTGTGTACTGAGGGCCTCGAGGTACTGTAGCACATCCCACAAGTCTCTGTGGAGCTCCCTATGCAACAGACCCTGGACCCTGACCTCGGGTGGCAGGATCATGTCTGTGTCTGCCCCCGGGGGGGACACCATCCCCTGAGGTGGTTCCATCTGAAGGTAGTGCTGGACCAGTAGATGAGCAGGCCCCAGGGTGGGTCACACATGTGATGTGGCCTGGTAACATGGCCAGATGAGGAGGGAGAGGTGGTTCTGTTGGCAACTGTTCCCTAAGCATGCTATTGTGTCACTGTTATAGAACATATTTGGGTAGTAAGAGTCCACACAATCCTGGATCATGTCCAACAGCATGCATAGATATCCCCAATAACACATAGTGACAGATGTGCAGCAATCACATAACAAACAGACCACATGCATATATGGAACCATAGTGGCCCTTACAATGGCATGCAGGTGACATTGCCTGTAACAGGCCAGCAATGTTAGTGTCCCCACAGGGAACATGGCTACAAACACATAGCACAAAGCGTGGTACAATACGATATATGTCCCAATGGTAGGTAGGCTGTAGCTATACCTATTGAGTTGTGTGAACAGTTTGTTGTCACAGATATGGTGGGGGGGTAGAGATGTGTATTAGGAACTATAGTAACCTTGCTGTATGAGTTTCTCAGACCTGTTTCCATCTTTATGTCTTTCAGGCATGATGTCCCACAGCTGGTTACCAGTGTATTCAGCAGATGAAAAATGAGGTTATTGTTAATCACCTGGTACAGCACTACCAGGTGCTCTTTGGCAGGGCAGCCCATGGGCAGCAGGAGTGGACCGCCCTGTGGAATGATCTAGTCCACAGGGTCAATGATGTCAGCCTGCATAACCACAGTTATGAGCAGGTCCAGCATCATTGCAGCGACCTGCTTTGCAATGCCCTTTGGCATGCTGCTGCAGTCTGGGGGCTCACCTTGCAACTGGGGGGTCTTGGCATCCATCCCCCCTGACACGTGTTGAGGAGCTCCTCGCCAGCCTCGTGGCACCTGCCTGCTGCACACGCAACAACTGGCAGAGACCATATTGGTGGTGGGTGCTACCCACACACCAGCTGAGGAGCATGCAGGTAAGGCCACAGGGCACATCAGTAGACCACTGTTGCTTATGGATATACATCTGTACAGGTAGATCATGCATATGGGAGATGTTTTATATATATATATATATATATATATATATATATATATATATATATATATATATATATATATATAGTATGTTGCTGTGTACTAATAATAAACAGATGTGCATAAGCTGTAGTATTGTGGACTTGTACTGTTGATGTACTGTAATGCTGCATCCACCCTGTAGCATTGCCACAGCTGTGGCTACTGACATAACATCTCTCACACACTTATGTAGGTCCCTCTGGTATACCACCAAGGCAGTAGCCTGTAGCTGGTGAGTATGATCTATGTTCATGCTTACCAATACACTGGTCATGTATTGGATATGGTATATTCCATACACACATCTAACACACCTACCCATAATGCATGCTGTACATGCTCACGTATTGTTGCTGTTAACTGTACTGCATCACAGTGGTGACCATGATGGTGTATCTGAAGGGTATGTCAGACACCTGCCATATAACTAACATCCTGTCATTGCAAAATGTGTCCACAGGGATGGACATAATGGTGGGACACATGGCCTACAGTAGGGACATGTGTGAAACATAACCCTTATACAGTGCTACAACAGTGTATATACCAGTATTACAAAAGCAACTGTTACAGATCTACACTATGGCATATCATAATACTGTGATCCACAACCCTTAACACCTGCAATGTGTTCCCAACATGAGCAATGAGTGTGTGATACGGAATCGTAAGTTAGGCAGCAAATATGGGGAATACATACCTTCACAACCACTGGAAGCATATGTGTGTACACACTCCAGATAAAATATAGTTGAGGCAGCTTTTGAGGTACTGACTGCATGCATTTGTCATGGAAATGCACCTTTCAGCAAGTACACGTCCCCAGTGTCACACCACATATTGGACTGCTATCCAAGATGTTTGGCCATCAAATGTGCACACTTACCTGCAAAAAAGGCAGGCATGGCTTGCACACATCTTACATGACACGGCGTGGGCCCCATACCCAACAGGTGGCACCCATGAGCTGGACATGTAGCCATACCTCACCATTGTATATGCCATGTCAAACTGAGCAGTCATGTATGCGGCAAGGATGTATGGGACAGGACTGATGTAGGAAATAAACAGATAGCCATCCAAGACAAATAATGCCACATGTAGCAAACTGGTCATGTGGGCTGCCCAGTAACATGCCACAACACTGAGGGGGTTGTAGGAGTGTCCAACAAGTACTGGCTGTGCAGTACCCGTGTCAGCAATTGCCTGGACTCTGCAAGCATGTGGCCTATGGGTTAGGGTAATCAGCTGTGACAGTTGTACCACAGGAAACATCAGCCAGACCTCTCCACAGGTAGTGTATGCATTATAGAAGAGGTTCCCTACAGTCATGCCTTGCAATGTGTACTGGTGTACCATGACCATGTTGAAACCTACAGACAGTATCATGTAAGATATAGGTGCTGCACAATCAATGCCTCACCCCACATCAGGCCCACTATCCTCATCTGTACTGTGCCAGTGCCAGTGTACATCTGCATGTTTTCCAGTCATTAGCTGGGACTAGGCTGTTACACATGGTGTTCAGTGTTTGGGACACTGCAAACTGACACACATGTGTAGGCCATAGTTGTCAAGCATCTGCAAAAAGGCTGAAGTTGGGGAGGGGGTGTCATCATGACACACCTGTGCACTGCAGCATGGATCCTAAGGATGCTATGAATGGCTGTATCTACACACAGTCAGGTTCAGGAACTGTGGCAGTCGTAACCCTGACTCCACAGCAATACTGACAGCAGTGTGTGAACTCCAAGGGATGTGCACATGAGTTGACCTTGCAATCATGCAAAGTTGGGGGACATGTGTAGGGCAGACTGATCATATACTGGCAAATGCAGATGGCCCATGCTAGTATACCCCTGCCAGGAATGGTGACTGCTGTAGTACACATAATAGGTGCAACAAACTGGGGCCTGCACACATATGCACCCATGAAGTGTATGCATAGCAGTCAGCATCTGCACACCTAACACATTTGTTAGACACTGCACGTGAATGTACAGGACATATGTCGCATGTCAGGCTCATGTAATGTGAACATATGCTGTGATGTGGTCCCATGGCATATCAAGGAAGAGTGCGTCATATAAATAAGGGTGTGTACATTCCCTATAGCCACGGTAAGGTTTGACGGTTGTCAGTGTAATAGTATCATGTTGGTCATACATGCACGGCTGATGTTGAGTTCTGTAAATCAGACATCAGGCGTTCACAAATGACATCTGTCCACATATCATCCAAGGTATGTGTCGGACAAACACATAGGGGCTATGAGCATTAGAGCAGATATAACTGACACAGTTATACACATTCAGCAATGGTTTGTACACCTGTGAGGTATGGTGCACAGTACATGGCAGGGTGCAGCACAGGTGCACAGCAATACAGTGTTTACCAGAGGAAGGGGCATCACCTACTAACACAGCCCATGCATCACACACATGTATACTGTTGTTACTGTGGATTGACTATAGCTACACTGCATGCTGTTGAGTACCATATGTTATGCATGTTGACAGATGGGTAATGGGAGGTCTGTGTGTACTATCTTTGTGCAACCTCACCTGTAAGTGTGTGTATGTGTGGGGGGTATTTTGTCTGTAAGTCAATCTGGTGGAGTGGAGGTGGGTTGATGCATGTAGGATGTGTGTGTGTGTGTGCATGTGTGTGTTTGTGTGGGTGTTCATGTATGCACATGTGTGATTGTGGGGTTGTTCATACGGCAGTACTTCCCTTTGGAATTGTGCAGTATATGGACATGGACTGACACATGAGACACCAGGAATACTTGTCTGATATGTAATCATAGGACAGCTGATAGTATAATAAGGTCTGTAGCATGGAACATGCATTGGGAGGGAAAGTAGATACCAGGTATACCCTTAAAACTGCAATCAGCAGAAAGGTGAATGACTACCCACATATGCAGCACTACAGATGCATTGGAGAATTATTAAACAACACCAGGGAGTGTATCCATATATTACTGTTGTCCACATAAAAAGTTAAATGAGCAGCAGATCTGGCATGTACTGAGCAATAGTTATGTATGACATTCCAGTGCATGACATTATGGTGAACATAGTAGCCCCTAACATATGGGGGCCATGCTCATGATGTCTGGACATACCCATGGTGAACACTGGATGACAGCAGCGAGGCCTTGTAAAACCTACTCCACTCAAGTCAAGGAGGTAATGGAGTAACAGGTCTTGTGTTGCGATCAGTTAGAGGAATGATACGTTAATGAGTGGTATTAATGAGTGTATGTTACCGAGTGTGATGCAGGATGGGGAACTTACGTGAATAAATGTGGGACTGTCTTTAAACTCAGGGACAGGTAGGTATTATGGTGGAATTTCAGTGTGTGTGTGTGTGTGTGTGTGTGTGTGTGTGTGTGTGTGTGTGTGTGTGTGTGTGTGTGTGTGTGTGTACTGTTATGCAATGCCGTACAGTTCTTAAAGTGCATTTCTTGTTTTTTCTCACAGTTAGCAAGGTGGGTCAGGGTCCCTCTTACATGCAATCTGATGTTGGTGTCCATACAGACACCAAAGATGATGATAGGACTGTTGAGGCACAGGCGGGGTTGTCAGAGGCCGAAACTGCACCATTGTTTGACATTCCCCTGTTAGCCACACCAACCCCACACACAGTCCCAGTGCCTATCGATACCCCATCATCGGTGGCCATAGCAGATGGACAGTTGGCAGTTGGTGGCAGTGCACAGGAGAGTGTGGTATCTATGCCTGCTGTGTCTGGACACAGCAGGCATATCCAGATGTCTGGCACGGCACCACATAGGCAGATGTACTGGGGTGCTTTTGGGAGGGCCACTGGTCATCATGCCCCTGGCAGAAGTGCCACAACTGGTACCACCAGGCGCATGTTTCAGACTGTCATGGTGGTGCAGGCACATATAGAACTGTGCAGCAGACAGGGTCTGATGCTGCAGAGGGCTACTCTCTCATTTGTAAGTGACAACTTCCATGAACTTGCAGGTGCCCTCTGTGATTATACCGAGGTCATGGATAGATGGTTGGGTGAGATGGTGGGCCTCATCAACCATGGATTGTCCATGCTCAAACATGTG
This sequence comes from Protopterus annectens, assembly GCF_019279795.1. Taxonomy (NCBI): domain Eukaryota; kingdom Metazoa; phylum Chordata; order Ceratodontiformes; family Protopteridae; genus Protopterus; species Protopterus annectens. Next base: position 859,604,305 of record NC_056746.1, on the reverse strand, counting down.
GTGGGAGTGGGGCAATGGCCGCATGGACATAGGCCAGCAACACCAACAGCTGGCAGTCGACATGGACATGCAAGGACACCAAGGCATTCCCGTAGTGGCAGTACCAGCCCCAGCACTGCGGGGGGGGGGCGCTGTCCACACCACACCACAGCAAGCCATGTGCATGTGGCCCTGGCCAGTCTCAGGAGGGAGCTGGTTCCAGCGGACATCTGTCATCATAAGGGGAGAGTAGCACATCGAGGCCTGTACCTGGACATGCCCATGGAACCCCTGGCAGGCACAGTCTACGTTTCCATGGCCAAAGGTGGTGAACTGCACACCCTGCAGGTATGGTCTGCAGCTGTCCAAGAAACACCTGTATAGGGCAGCCACATGGCAGAACTGTTTGCATGCATGCCCACACACTATACAAACACACCTAGGGCAACACACACCACATCACCACACCCATATCAGCTAATTACACCCCTCACCCACACACATGGTGTCAAATGTATGGCCCTCCCTTGGTCTCTGGCAAACCAACAACACACCCTGTGCATATGATGATACCTGTGCCACATCCCTGTCATCCATAACATCGATGCAGGGACAGGCTAATATGGTTCTGATGCACATGGTGACTGTACTGCAGTGTACCATGTACTGCTGTGTAACATGTTGTCAGTAGTAATGTTTAATACTTACATGTCAGGTAGTGTAGCTGTCCAGTTATGATGCATTATAGCTGTTAGCAACACTGACTGATTGTGGTCTCCATAATGTTATCCATTTGGGTTGTAGGTGTACATTTGTCAGCAGGAGGATGGTCTG